>NC_133309.1:20827556-20930325 GCF_012295235.1 Primulina huaijiensis | reverse complement strand
AAAAAAAAAAGCATAATATGATTTGAATGGTGCGTCAAAGAAGTTTATAAGCATGCCTATGCGTTTTAGAACTTTCAAATATGCGATCATTGGCGTTGGTTGCGAAGAGAGACGAACGGGCGACGAAAACTCCTTGACTCTCCTCTCCTAATTTTCGAAAATTTTATGTGTGTGCTGTGTGTGGAATTTCGGCTGAATGGGGTGCTAGAACCCTAGGATTTTCTTTTTATAAATTTCGAAAATTGTGTGTATAATGCATTAGAGTTTTGGGCTTTTTGTTTAGGGATAATTGGGACTTCTAATCTTAGGTATATTAGGCCCAATAATACCTATTTAATTCTAAAATAAAAGTTTCAAAATTTTTTTTCAAAAATAATAATTTTTGGGCTTTTAAAAGTTCTCCATTTGACCAAAACCGGCTTCTCAGATAAAATCGAGCTTGTCTCGTAAAATAATTTGGGCTTCATCATTTTTAGAAAAGTTTAATCATATTTAAACATATTAATAAGCCTTAAAAATGTTTATCGAAAAATATTTTTTCTTGGCCGTCTCCTGCTTTCTCCAGCCTATTATCGAATATTCGGATAAAATCTTCAATTCTCATGAAATCATGCAATCTAATCATTTAATCATGCACCATGTACTATTTAAGCATTAAAATATAAATCAATTAAAACAATTAAGCAATTTAGCAAATTTGCATGCATATGGTTTTACGTGGGTCGATTTTTGGATGTTACAAATCCTCCCCCCTTGAATAAAATTTCGTCCCTGAAATTAAGACTTATTCGGGGTAACGACTCCTCATCTCTGACTCAGTCTCCCAAGTGTCTTCTTCCTCCTAGTGTTTCAGCTACTTGACTTTGACCATCTTATCACCTTGTTCTGCAGCCTTCTCTTTTGACTGTCCAGGATTTGAGTAGGTTTCTCCTCGTAGGACAGGTTTGGTGTAAGTTGCAGTGGCTCAAAGTTCAGTACATGTGAAGAGTTTGACATGTACTTGCGGAGTATCGATACATGGAAGACATTGTGGACTCCTGCGAGATTAGGTGATAACGCCATTCGATATGCTAATGCTCTCACTCTTTCGAGTATCTCAAATGGTCCGATGAATCTTGAACTAAGTTTGCCTTTCTTGCCAAATCTCATAACCCCTTTCATAGGTGCTATTTTTATAAACACGTGATCACCTACTACAAACTAGAGATCTTGTCTCTTTTTGTCTGCATAGCTCTTCTGTCGACTCTGAGCAGTTTTAATTCTATCTCAGATCTTGGCGACCATTTTTGCGGTGTGCTGAACTATCTCGGGTCCCATCGTAGCCCTTTCTCCTACCTCGTCACAATGGATAGGCGATCAACATTTCCTTCCGTAGAGTGCCTCGTATGGAGCCATTCCTATAGATGACTGATAGCTGTTGTTGTAAGTGAACTCCACTAGAGGTAGTTTCGGTTCCCAACTCTTTTGGAAATCGATCACGCAAGCTCGGAGTAAATCCTATAAAATTTGTATGACTCTGTCAGACTGACCGTCTGTCAGATGTTGAAATGCGGTACTGAAAAGTAGTTTGGTTCTTAAGGCAATTTGCAGACTCTTCCAAAATGATGAAGTGAATCGTGTGTCTCTGTCCGACATTATAGACACTGGAATCCCATGCAGTCTAACTATCTCTCGAATATATAGCTCCACATACTGTGTCATGGAAAAAGTCACCTTCACTGATAAGAAATGTGCTGAATTAGTAAGACGGTCCACTATTACCCAAATGACATTGAGTCCTTTCAACGTATTTGGCAATCCTACCACAAAATCCATAGTAATGTTCTCTCACTTCCACTCGGGAATGAGAAGTTGTAACGTCCGAAAAATCAAACCTACGTAAACCACATGCATGCAAAATTATTTTAATTATTTAATTGTTTTATTTAATGGATTCTAAATGCTTGCATGATATTTATCAAGCGATTAAAGGTATGATTGCATGATTGAATGATTATATGACATGATTTCATGAAATTGAAGGATTTTACCCGAATATGCGATAATAGGCAGGGAAAGGAGACCGGGAACGATCAAGACAAGAATATTTATTTTTCATTAAATAATTGCAAGGCTTCCTAATATGATTAAAATATGATTTAATTTTTCAAAAGATGTTGGAGTTTGAATTATTTTACCAGTCGAGCTCGATTTTTCTCGGGAAGCCGGTTTTGGGAAAACAAGGGACTTTTAAAATATCAAATGCATTATTTTTGAAAAGTAATTTTCATAAAATCTTATCATTTAATTAAATAAGTGGTATTGGGTTCAATTTAACTAAATTGGATATGCCCAATTGCTCCTAAGCTTGCAAGCCCAAAACTAAAACCCATTATCATGAAAATTAAATTTATAAAAGGACTCCTAGGCTTTCATAACACCATAATCCATCCTTGTAGCAGCCGAAATCACTCACTTGCACACACACAAAATTCGAGATTCACCAAGGAAAGAAAGGCTAGAGTTCTTCGTCGTCCGGTCGTCCAACTTCGCACCCTCGCCAACGATTGAATATTCGAGCATTATAAATGCAAAGACATTTTTCTAAACTCTTTTAAACATCATACAAATCATAATATGCATGTTTGAATTGTTTATGCATGAAAAATACGTTTGTACGATAGGTTCAACGTTTTGTCAAATATTTTCGAAGTTTCAACGATTTAATGATTTGTTTTGAAAACGTTATGATTTCCAACGAGTATGCTGCCAACGCAAGATGAAATATAATTAGAACATGATTAAAATTCAAGGAAATTACAAGCTGGAACAGTAGGTGGCTAAGGGTTTAACTTGCATAGGGTTTCTTGTGGAACTATTGATTCGGCTTTGTGCATCGGGACTCACGGCTTGGCCAGGGCTTGGGTTGGGGCCTGGGCTGGACGTGGGTTAGGGTTAGGAAGAGTCCTAACATAGCTAAGACCCCTTGGTCGCAGCCTAGGAGGAGTCCCCTAGAGCAAGGACTCCTCGCGCAGATGTGGAAGGCAGCAGCGGCCATGGGGGCTTGCTGCTAGGGCTGGGCGGCTCGAGGAAGGTCCAGTAGGGTCAAGGGAGGTTGGTCAGGGTTCGGGTCACATGAGAGAAGCTCTAGAGAGCACGGCTGCTGTCTTCACGTGGAGGTGGCTCGCGGTGCTGTTCCATGGCTTGGGCTGGGCACGTCCAGGGTCAATGAGGGTCAAGTGGGCTCGGTGGTGGCTCGAGTAGAAGATTCCTAAGCTAACTAGGAGTCTTGGGCGAGGGAAGCTCACGCGCAGATTTTTGGGGTCCTGGTCGCAGGGCTCGTGCACGAGCTAGGGTCAAGTTCTAAGGGTCAGGGTTGGTCAGGAGGGTTCCTAGGTGGGATGGCTGGGGTCTGGCTTGAGGTGGCTCGACCGTGGCTCGGTGGAATAAGGAGATGGCTCGGTGGGTTCCTTGAAAGGTCAAAAACGGGATTTAAATACGAAAAATTGGAACCATGCGTCCACGGGGGTGGTTCATGGCTCACAAGGGTAGTTTAGGTAATAAAAAGTCTATGTTTAAAATTTGGGAAGAAAATATTAAGTTTTGAATTTATTCAAGATTTAAATGCCTCACGAATCGTTAATTAAAAAATTAATTGAAAAGCCTCGAATTAAGCTGAATAAAATTATGAAAAATTATATTTAAGATTAAATAATTATTTAGGATAAGCCAGTGTCATTAAAAATAATAAAAAGATAAAATTGAGAATTTTTACGTCTAGGGGCAAAACAGTCATTTTTCACTTGGGAATTACCTAAAATCTTGGCAGCATCCCGAATGATCATAACGCATGTTAAATGCTTTAAAAGATGATTTTGACAAAAATATGATATTTTATGATTTATGGTAAAGCTGTGCAATTTTTACTGTTAAAATGCTATTTTTTGAAAGTTATGATATTGTATGCTTTTAAAAGAAAATGAAAAATATTTTGAGGGATGTGAATTGATTCTGACAAATGATATATGATATGTGGGGGATCCGTTTTAAGAAAGAATGGTGAAATTATTATTTGTGGGGATATGGACCCCGTTTACGGGACAAGGTCCCAGAGAGATCCTAACGATCGTATTTCCACGACGGAGTCTAGTGCTCGCCCCCATGGGCTATGTGGAACTGAAGACTGATCAGTCGACCAAAGGATAAAAGCTAGTCACTTTCAAGGATCAAACTTCGCCCAAAATGATAAAGGATTGAAAGCTTTACGATTAAATGATTTTACGATATATGATGAAAATGGTGTATTTATACTTAAAAGTTATTTTAAATAAAAGTATGATTTTTAAATGATTGTGATTGTATATGTATTATTTTCTACTCATGTTTAGAACGTGCTGAGTCATTAGACTCACTAGGTTTGTATGATGCAGGATTTGATGATTTGAGAAGGAGCTGACGCTTGACTGGATCGAGTGCAGCAGTACACTCCCGAGGGACCCTTTCGTTTTCCACACTAGCTTGTTAGATAAAATATTTAAAGATTATTGTTAATGATTTTATTAAGGAGTTTAATGCTTTATTTTATTGTTAGTCGATTTTTAAAGGTCGATGTAGGACTTTTGATTAGTTGAAGATTTAGATATTTATTTTAGGCACTTGAAATTTCAAATATTAAATTATTATGATTTATGAAAATGTTAAGTTATTTTATTTAGCAAATTTTCGAGTTTATGATTTATAAAAAAAAAAATCGAGGTCGTTTCAGTTGGTATCAGAGCCAAGGATCCTCAGAGGGTTGTGTACTGTCACTCCGAGAAGCTCAAGAAGTCACGTATCAAGTAAGTGAGTTTTTACTGCTTTATGTTTTATATGCTAAAATTATTTTAAAATGCTTTTATGATACATGATATATATGTTAGCTGCATGCTGCATGAAAAAATTTAAATGTATGTTGGTTACGTGGTTTGGACGACGTATAAAGAGATGCCTCCTAGAAAGATTTTACATAGTAATGGCGAGGATAGACATGAAGAGGAGATTCCACAGCTTCCACCTAATCAAGATGCTAGTGCCCGTGTACTAGCTGGCATGAAGATGATATTTTCCTGCCCTTACCAATGAAACATGTCGTTTAAATCAGATATGATAGTCTCAAGCTCGAGACCTTTATCATTATTTTAGGTGGCTGAATTGATTTGGAACTAATTTTGAAACGTCTGCTACTCGTTTTGCTTAAAAAGTACTAGAAATTTTTTTTTCTCCCTCATAATTTCGACCGAAACACATGCCAAATAAATAAAGTATTTTTGACATCATTTTAAAAATAAAACAACCAACTAATATTTAAAAATCAAGGAAAATAGTTTAAACATAAAACCAAACCTAAAAAGCAATAATTTGAAAAGTATAGCTCATACTAAAACCTCTCAAAACCACTCAAAGCATAAATAAAAAATCGTAAAAATATCTTTAACGTAAACTTAAAATCATAAATGCGAAAAATAGATGCGCTGGTCCTCGTGTTATGTGCACCTTCAGCCCAACAAGATCAACCATCAAGAACTCCATCAAACTTACCTGCATCAATCACACCTAGTGAGTCTAAATACTCAACACATCATATTCTTGATAACAAATAATACGTATACAGACCACATACAACAGTGAGAAATACTTGTATTTAAAATAACATTTTCATAATAATGCATAAGCTTTAACATAACCATTTTCATAACATTTTCATATCAACATATTCATATTCATCTTAAACATATTCATATTCATATTCGTGTTTGTTGAATTCAGATCGTGATTGTGCCTCGTATTCGTATTCGTATTGGGCGATGGATCCATCTACATATAACCACAGTACTGGGCGACGTGGACATCAGCGACACTCTTACCCGTCAACTGAGCCTTGGCCAACGTATTAACATATTAACATATTCATATCCATGGAAATACGATCTTCGGGCTCTCACTGGGACCTTAACCCTCACGATATCTCCAACATATCATCGTATTAGTCACAATCCCTTCACGTCCTTCAACATTTCGTATTTTCACCACTTAATAAAACATGCATATAATAATATCATTTTTCTTTCAAACCAAGCATGCAACATATTTTTTAAATATCCATATTAAATCATAAAAATCCATAAACATTTAAAAATCATATTTTAACATATAAAAGTTCATAAACATCCATAATCATTGAAAATAACCATATTAGCATATAAATCAGCATTCAAAGAACAGCCATGACGTTTGCTAATTTTCGGATGTAAAATTATCGTTTTACCCCTAGACATAAAATTTAACGTTTTTGACTTTTTCTTAATTTAATTGACTCTAACATGTCCCAAATAATTATTTAAGCTTAAATTAAATTTTTTCATAGCTTAAATACTATACTTTTTAATTAGTCCTTAATTAATCATTTTTAAGGCGTTTTAATCCCGAAAAATTTCAAACTTTAACATAAAATTCCTAAATTAAAAACTTATAGTTTTTATATTATTTTAGCCATTGTGAACCATGACTCGACCCCCGTGAGCCATGTTTCGATTTTTTTTTCAAAGAACAAAACCCTAACCTTCGAACCAAGCCACCCTCGAGCCTTTTTGTTATTTCTCGAGCCAAGCTCGAGCCATCACAAGCCGACCTCGAGCCAGACCACCTAGGAACCTACTGGACTCTTGTAGACCCAAAGGACTTGACCCTAGCCCCAAAACCAAAGCCCCCAACCAGCCACACAAACGGCCGAGAACTCCTACTCGACAAGGACTCATGTTTCACGCCTAGGACTCTAGCCGACCGAGCCAGCCCTTGAACCAGCCCCTCGAGCACCCTCCTAGGACCCTAAAGACTTGACCTAGCCCAGCCCAAATCCCCCTGGCCAAGCCATCTTTCTCCTACGCGCTGCTGCACCCCATGAGCGTTTATGCACGCTAGGACTCCTCCTCAGCCCCTTGACTCGAGTCCTAGCGTGGCTAGGACTCTTCCCTTGACCCCTCACGGACCCTAGCTAAGCCTGGGTCCCAAACAAACCCAAGCCAAGCCAAACCATCCCATAAACCGAGCCCCTAGGATACACAAGCACCCGATCGGTTCCAGCTTTTCTTCTTCATGTTGTGCAGTGTATTTGGTGTGTGTCTAGGACTCTATATTTCGTGTAAGACACCCTTGATCATAATCCTAACATGGCAGCCCTCTTAAACACGTACACACATGATTATGGATCAATTTCATGCCTTCACAATTCACGTGTGATAAAAACAAAAATTTGTTTCATGATGCAACTTGATTTCATGCACAAACGTTTTCAAACAATTATTATGTTGTGATAGATGATTAGAAAGGAGAATATGGTGTGCCTTTGTGTGGAGCCCTTAACTCCTAATCTTTATTACAATGCAATTTGATTAGAGTTAATTAATTACAGCAGCAAACGAGTTTAAATTTCTTTACAATGAGCCTTAACATATCAACTGTAATTATAATACTAACAATAGTATATATCATATAGTCTCGTCTAACAAATCACAATATAAAACAAGCCCACACATAATCCAGATCAAATACATACAAACAAGCTCATATCCTCGGGACATGCCCCGGTATATAGATACATAAACATATATACTGGGAAAGACCACTAAACCACAACTCAAACTGTGACTCCCTCCAAAAGTACCCTCTCCGGTCTCCTGATATCCTGGAGTACCTGTCATTGTCCACATACAAAGACAACAACAGCCCCGTCTGGGGCGAGCAAAGCTCAGTCTGAAGCAACCACAATATATACCACAGATATCTAAACAATAATATATGATATGCAATGCATGTATGTCGTGGAGGTATCAGGTCAAATGCCCATCCACTGAGCACTTGTCAGAATCAATCGAATCGCTATCAAATCAATGCTCGAGCTGGCACACCGGCCTCAATCAGAGATAATCGTATGATAGCGTCGAAAAAGCGCCATCAACATAAATTGAATATTTTTCAACTTATTTACAAAAATATCATTAATACTATTTTATTTTCGGGGTCTCACATTTCTCCCCAACTTAAAAGATTTTGTCCTCGAAATCTCAAAAATTTCTATATACATAACATTGGCAAACATATAGTATGTGACCAGTTATAGTACATATCAAAACTAAAATCAGTAAATGGATCACTATACATTGAATACAATGGAACAGATGGAATAGAATCAAACAAGTGCGGATATGATTCTCGCATCTTGCTTTCCAATTTCCACGTTGACTCCTCCACACCATGTCGTGTCCATTGCACTCGAACTAGCGGAATCGATTTATTACGCAATACTTTCTCCTTCCGATCCATAATACGAACAGGTTGCTCAACATAGGAAAGAGAAGGATCGAGTTCAACCTCATCAGGTTGAAGCACATGTGATGGATTGGGTTCATACTTTCTCAACATAGAAACATGAAATACATCATGAATGGCAGATAAAGCTGCAAGATCCCCAACTCGATCAAGGATTTTGTATGGACCAACATATCGAGAAGATAACTTCCCTCACATGCCAAATCGAACAGTGCCTCTGAAGGGAGATATTTTCAAAAACACTTTATCACCTTTCTGCAATTCTAAGGGTCGTCTTCGTTTATTCGCATAACTCGTTTGACGATCCTGAGCAGCTTTCATCCGCTGTCGAATCAACTGAACCTTATCATTCATTTCATGTATCATTTCAGGTCCAGTCAATTGTTTTTCACCAATTTCATCCCAGAATAACTGTGATCTACATCGTCTCCCATATAAGACTTCAAATGATGTCATGCCAATACTCGTCTGGAAGCTATTATTATAAGAGAATTCTACTAATGGTAAAGCATCTTGCCATCCCATTCTGAAATCCATCACAATCGCACGTAACATATCTTCTAATGTTTGAATTGTACGATCAGTTTGGCCATCAGTTTGAGGATGACAAGCAGTACTCATAGCCAAACGCGTACACATCGCTTCTTGGAAACTACCCCAGAAGTTAGAAGCAAACATGGGATCACGATCTGATACAATCGAGACTGGCACACCGTGCAGTCTCACAATATTCTCAATGTATAAACGGGCAATTCTCTTATAAGGATAAGTCCGCTCATATGGAATAAAATGTGCAGATTTTGAAAGCCGATCAATAATAACCCAAAGAGTATCACAGCCGTTGGATGAACGAGGTAAATGAGTCACAAAATCCATAGCAATATGTTCCCAATTCCATTTCAGGATTTCAAGACTATGGAGTAATCCTCCAGGTTTCATTCTCTCGGCTTTTACTTGCTGGCAAACAAGACATTTCGAAATAAATTCAGCAGTGTCCTTCTTCATATGTCTCAACCAGAATTGAGATCTCAACGTCAAATACATTTTCCGACCTCCGAGGTGAATACTGTATTTGCTACAATGTGCTTCACGAAGAAGGGCGGATTTCAACTAAGACTCATTAGGGACTACCAGCCGACCATTAAGTCGTAAAGAACCATCAGAAGAAATATGAAATCCAGAGTGATGTCCTGCAGATACAAGTTCTTTCGACTTTTGGATCTGAGCATCGCTTCGTTGGGCCTTTCGTATTTTAGATATCAAGTTCGGCTCAATTTGCAATGCTGAGACAGTGACAGAATTTCATTTCGAGTGAAAAGTCCAACCAGAAGTACATATATCCTCATGTACCTTGGCGACACTGACAGAAGCTAAAACAGAGTCATGAACTTTCCGACTAAGGGCATCCGCGGTAACATTCACCGATCCCGGGTGATATTGAATCTCACAATCAAAGTCCTTCAAGAGATCCATCCATCTGCGTTGCCTCATATTCAAATCAGGTTGAGAAAATAGATACTTCAGACTCTTATGGTCCGAATAAATAATACACTTTTCTCCGTACAAATAATGGCGCCAAATCTTCAGTGCAAACACAATGGCGGTCAATTCAAGATCATGAACAGGATAACGAGTTTCATGAGATTTCAATTGACGAGAAGCATAAGCAACCACTTTGCCATGTTGCATCGGAACACAGCCCAAACCTTTACCAGACACATCTGTACATACTACAAATCCTCTGGTACCTGAGGGAATAGTAAGCACAGGTGCTGTGGTCAATCTCGTCTTCAATTCAAGAAATCTAGCTTCACATTCATCTGACCAAATGAATATCTGATTCTTCTGTATCAGTTGAGTAATAGGTTTAGCTATTTTCGCAAATCCTTCAATAAAACTACGATAATAACCAGCTAAACCCATGAAGCTACTAATCTCAGGAACATTTGTAGGTCTCGGCCAATTCAATACGGCTTCAACCTCAGCGGGATCAACAGATATGCCATGTCTCGAAATGACGTGGCCTAAAAATACTACTCGATCCATCCAGAATTCGCATTTGGACAATTTAGCATATAAATGACCATTGCGAAGAGTTTGAAGTACCAGTCTCAGATGTTCATCATGCTCCTTTTCCAATTTCGAATATACAAGAATATCATCGATAAATACAATAACGAATCGATCAAGATAATCACGAAAGACACTATTCATTAAATCCATAAATACAGCAGGAGCATTCGTGAGACCGAAAGGCATAACCAAAAATTCATAGTGGCCATACCTGGTACGGAAAGCAGTTTTAGGCACATCTTCGTCTCGAACACGGACTTGATGATAACCAGAACGAAGATCAATCTTCGAGTATACAGAAGTACCTTGAAGCTGATCAAAGAGATCATCAATACGAGGAAGTGTGTACTTTTTTTTTCACAGTAGCCTGATTCAATTGCCTATAATCGATACACATTCGCATAGTACCATCTTTCTTCCGAACAAATAAAACTGGAGCTCTCCAAGGTGATACACTCGGTTGAATATATCCCTTATCGAGAAGATCCTGTAATTGTTCTTTCAATTCTTTCAATTCAAGAGGTGCCATGCGATAAGGAGCTTTAGATATAGGCGCAGTTCCCGGCATAAGAACAATACTAAATTCAACTTCATGATGAGGTGGAAAATCAAGAATCTCATCGGGAAATACATTCGGGAATTCTTTCGCAACAGGAATATCAGATAAAGAAGGCTCCTTCTTAGAAACATCAACAGCGTAGATAAGACAACCCTCATCTCCGCTAATCAAAAGTCAAGACATTTCCAACGAGGATACCAATGGAATATTAGGTTGGGAACCCTTACCATAAAAATTCCACTTGGGTCCATCAACAGGTCGAAATCGAACCACTCCATGAAAACAATCAACAGTAGCTCAATTTGTTGTCAAGATATCCATGCCAACAATACAATCAAAGTCGTGCATTGGAAGGACAATCAAATTCAGAAATAACACATTGTCCTCGTATATCAATACACAATTCTGCACAACTTGCTCAGACAGAATAATCTTTCCTGTTGGCGTGGCTATTGACAATGTATCATACAACGGAATACACATAATATCATGCAATGCAACAAATGCATGAGATATGAATGAGTGAGATGCTCCTGTATCAAATAAAACACGTGCAGGATAATCGCAAAGCATGCAGATACCTGCAATCACACCACCAGGAGCTTCTTTCGCCTGATCCTCGATCATGGCATAGACTTTCACTTGAAGAGGGCCTTGGACAGTCTGATCACTAGGTCCTCGGTATCGTGGAACATTCGACTGTTGAAAAGAGGGAACAGGAACAACAGGGCTCATCATACTAGGGTCACCTCTAAATCCTGGTTGGGGTTGAGATGAAGTCGTACCCCTGTTCGGACATACTCGAGAGAACTGGCCTTCCTGTCCACATTGATAACAAGTACCAAATATACCTCGACACTGCTCGATAGTATATTTGCCTCCACAATGGCTACAATAAGGAGCAATCACGGGACTCCCTCTCTAGGATCCACTGGAACTCGAAGAAGATGAAGAAACAGTGGAACCAGTCTTCTTAAACTTCCTACCTCTCGGACGCAAGGTAGGCTGCTGAGCTGTCACTGGAAGTGAAGGAGTGTACTGAGGACCTCCTCGTTTTAGTCCAGCTTCAGCTGCCTTTGCTCGTTCAACTGCCTCTGCGTAGCTCGTAGGCAAACCTGAAATGCCAAAAGTATATATAGCAGGATGCAATCCATTCACAAACCTGTTATATTTTTCTTTTGCATTCGCAGCTGAGGTGCATATTTCAACAAAGTAGAAAACTTCAAAGCATATTCTGCAACAGTCATCGTTCCCTGATGTAGACTATTAAATTCATTTTCTTGGGCAGTATAATAAGAAGGAGGGGAATACTGCTTCAAAAACTGGGCCTTGAAGACATCCCAGGTGACTTCAATCCCGGCCTCTTTCAGTCCAATCTCAGCGGCTTCCCACCAAGATTTTTCTCGGTCTTTCAACTGATAAAGAGCAAGTTTCATTTGCCGAGCCTTAGAGTATTCAACAATATTAAACAGATGCTCGATATCCTTCAACCAGGCTTCAGTTTTTTCTGCACTCTCAGTGCCAAAGAACCTCGGTGGTTTCAAGTCCTGGAATTGAACCATCACCAGATCCATGGACAATCCTTCGAATTGTCCAACCATCCTCTCAGTATTACTACTCGCAGTTTCATTTATGGGATCCATCTATAAATCAAAGGATGAATATCACAAATCAATATCAATTTCACATCATCATCATCTCATATCATTCATCTCATCATTAACTTACTCAAACTAAATCAAGCAAGAGCAAGTAATACAATTAAAGCAAACCACAATTCATTTGTGCCTATTCAAGTGTACACAAGACTCAATTGAGCATTCTCAGCTATGCTCTGATACCACTCTGTGTGGGGCACTTAACTCCTAATCGTTATTACAATGCAATTTGATTAGGGTTAATTAATTACAGCGAAAAACGAGTTTAAATTTCTTTACAATGAGCCCAAACATATCAACTGTAATTATAATACTAACAATAGTATATATCATATAGTCTCGTCTAACAAATCACAATATAAAACAAGCCCACGCATAATCCAGATCAAATACATACAAACAAGCTCATATCCTCGGGACATGCCCCGGTATATAGATACATAAACATATATACTGGGAAAGACCACTAAACCTCAACTCAAACTGTGACTCCCTCAAGAAGTACCCTCTCCGGTCTCTTGATATCCTGGAGTACCTGTCATTGTCCACATACAAAGACAACAACAGCCCCGTCTGGGGTTAGCAAAACTCAGTCTGAAACAACCACAATATATACCACATATATCTAAACAATGATATATGATATGCAATGCATGTATGTCGTGGAGATATCAGGTCAAATGTCCATCCATTGAGCACATGTCATAATCAATCGAATCGCTATGAAATCAATACTCGAGCTGACACACCGGCCTCAATCAAGGATAATCGTATGATAGCGTCGACAAAGCTCCATCAAAATTAATTGAATATTTTTCAACTTATTTACAAAAATACCATTAATACTATTTTATTTTCGGGGTCTCACACTTTGCGTGTTTAACGCACGATTATTAATTGACGATTGCGAAGAACGGCGACTAACGACCTTGACCGAAATCCCTTGAAAAGCATAAGC
Organism: Primulina huaijiensis; assembly: GCF_012295235.1. Classification (NCBI taxonomy): domain Eukaryota; kingdom Viridiplantae; phylum Streptophyta; class Magnoliopsida; order Lamiales; family Gesneriaceae; genus Primulina; species Primulina huaijiensis. Next base: position 20,916,734 of record NC_133309.1, on the reverse strand, counting down.
TTTTCCTCTCAAATTCTTGAGTGTGTGCCCTGTAATATGAGTGCTAGGAGTCTTGTGTAGGGTTGAGGGGTGGGGCGTGCACTATATATAAATAAAAGGTAGGGTTTTGGCTTTTATTTTTGATAAAATAATAGTATGCAAGCTTGGGCCTATTAGAAAACTATACTAGGCCCAATAAGCCCAATTGTGTATTTAAAAATTATTTTGTTTAGGAAAGTTCGTGAAATTATTAGCCAAGTTGTCAAAACATTCGTATTTTTGTTGAAAATCTAACACCGATAAAATTTACATCCCGGCGTATAAAATCACTTCAAAACCCCCTCATTTCCAAAAATAAGAAAAAGAATCAACCATATTTTAAATAATTAAAAACAATTATTTAATAAAAACATTTTCCATTTTTCAACCCTCAGTCTCCGTTCCTCGATCGCAACTCGAATAACCTTAAAAATACATTTTAATGTATATGAGTAGAAAAACTACCAAATCATCATATAAACATATCATAAAATCAATTTAGCAATTAAAATCAATTAATTAACCATTTTCCATATTTCCTAGATTTACATGCTGTTGGATTACGCCGTCTTAATTTTTGGACCTTACAAGTTTAGAATATACAATACAATTTTAATGAATTTCATGATCTTCGTTGAGAGACAGATATCATGATACCTATTGTATATTCAAAGATTTTATCTATGAAGCTTGCATGGATATACTGATAAGTAATGTCATAATTAGATAAAATCATAAAATATTATTAAAATAAATATTGTTTTTATATAAAATTCAATGAAGATCAAGCTACAAGTTGGCTAGCTGACATCTATTCTAACATGGAGATGGTCATAGTGACGATTTACTATGTCTTTCTTGCCATACAATCCTATGTCATTGCTCTTATTGCAGAAAAAGATGCAACTGCTTGGAAGTCACAAGCTGAGATGGGCTTAGTTGCTGTATTATATGCGGTAAGAAAATGACAATTTCTTCTTTATTGAAACGAACTTTCTTCCCTCATGATAGCTTATGGGATTCCATAATCGTTTGTCAGGATATGACGACATTCGTCTTGTAGTGGTAGCATTATAAATCACAAGAATATCGAACAAAAGGTGCTTCTAAATCTCTTTATAGATTTCCTGGAGAAAGAGGATGAAATTGTACATAAGTAGATAGAAGTGTTGGAGTGAAATCTGCATAACTGAAAGGGTTCAATTCGAAGTTCTATAAATGTATGGGTATTTATTTGTTAGAAAAATTGCTAACAACAATAGCGTAGAAACGAACTTATAGAGATAAATCAATAACCGAAATAAGTGTGATGTTTACAGTATGACTATCGTGTAAAAGAAAGCAAAATCAAACCGAGGCCTGTAGCATGTACAGTTTCCTTAAAACAGATTCGTCCCCTCTTGTCTGTGCTTCGAGGCTCGTCTTGGCCGTCTGTTTCTCCGGCTCCCATGGAACAACCAGCAGTGACTTAGCACGAGACACTACTACGGCGAACTGAAAACGTACATTTACTTTATCACCGAGATTTAACGGAGGCCAAATGGAAAGCTAACAATATGAAATGCAAGAGAATGCTTGAAAGAGAAAAGATTTTCATGTACTTGAAATGAGGAAATGAACCTCACTGTTTATAAGCTCCAAAATGCACATCAAGAGTCATGCAAGATTAATTAGCTCAATTAATCTTCCCATTAACTCAAGAATATGAAGAGCCAAAACTCTTCAACTAACTCAAGAATGTGGAAAGTCAAAAGACACTCCACAATAATGAGCCATAACCAACTCAAGAATGTGGAGAGCCAAAAGGCACTCCCACATTCATGAGATATAATTTTTATTCAAATTTCCAACACTATTCACAAATAGACGCAAGAATAAAATCAATCTTGTTCGTTTGATCTTGATGGTGTGGATCGTATCCCATCGTGAAGGATCTTAGTCATTCAGTGTCTTCCTTTTTTTTCACTTAAACTCCGACTAATCACGCTTAATTTTGCAATTCTTGATACTTGATATCGATCTTGCTTCACGTTTTTTAGAACTTTTTCTACTTTTTTAATGTTGGACAATTCTCTTCGTATTCCACCTATATTTATATATTAGGTAATGAGGAACTCACTTTGTATATTGATTTCACATTCATCCGAAACCGGTTTCCATAAAATAAGTATGCTAAAACTATCTATTTGAAACTTAGATTTTGTTTGATCAATAAATTCACCAAAACCCATTCGAATTCTTGGTCAAAACTGAGCATCTTTTAATCCAAATTTCTACATTTGTTTATATACAACAAGTATGAAACCATGCAAATGTGGCAAAAGTGAGATCAACCTCTGTAATATAACATTGACGATCAAACCAGTTATGTTGGGAAATCGTATCTGCGCGGAGTAGCCTAACACATATGTTGAAAATTCGATCCAGTATCCAACACCTCTATCACGATATCAATGTAATGTGAATATATTGTTGGGAAGTAATCAACACCTCTATCACGAAAACAGATAAAACGTGACGTTTGATATATTGATCAGTGATAATATTTGATCTTATAATGTACCATGGAAATAGCACTTTTAAGCCAGAGAGGACAAGAAATATTGAGGCTTTTATCTTTGCATTTAACCAAATAATTCAACAACCAATATCATTATCATCATAAGAAAATAAGAGTGATTAAATTTTAAAAAAAATTAAATAAATAAATAAATAAATAACTCAAATTTCTTCAAAATTCAGCAACTATTATATCATGTCATCAACATCTTCTGCCCCGTCTCTTTCTTTTTTTCATCAATAATCTCTAGAATATTCGATCCCACCGAATTTCATATTTTTATTAAAAAAAATTTAAAAAAGAAGTGACGGATTGCAATAACATTAACCCAATTTTTTATATGATGGATTGAGTCAGTTCGACGGGTCAAAGTCAATTTGACTACTTTCTATCTAGAAATGTCAATTCGGATAGGTTTGGTGGGTTGAGTCGGTTTGAGCAATAAGACTATTCAAAAATTGTTCAAACCGAACCCGAGTCAACCCAAAAACTTTCAACCCGAACTCGAACTCGAATCAACGTGATCAACCCGATTAACCCAATTTCGAATTTTTTTAAAATTTTTTCAAGGAAATTAAATAAAATTCAAATAGTAGTAGTAATAATAATAATAATAATAATAATAATAATAATAATAATAATAATAATAATAATAATAATAATAATAATATTAATAATAATAATAATAATAATAATAATAATATTTTAATTTAAACACATAATAACAAAATCTCCCTCATATATGTGATTTAAATTTGAAAGTTTAATTGCAGAAAAATAAAATATATTTACTAAATCAAATAAACAATGATTTAAAAAATAAAAAAATGTTAAAAATAAATATTAAATTATGAAAATTTATGATATAAATATATAATAAATATTTTTTCAAACATACAATATATAAAAATATAAGCAATATTTATTAATTATATTATTTTAAAAAAATTAAAATTTTCGGGCCAACTAACCAACCCAACCCGATCATTTTTTTCGAGTCAGCTATCGGATTAGTGAGTCGTGTCTTATTTTGACACCCATTTTTCTATCTATTACATATTTTTGTTTTATTATTATTTTAGAATGTTCACAAAAAACCCAGAAAATGTCAGGTGCTATAACCCAATTTAATTACTGGGCTATTGTTAGTATGGACTGAAATGATAGTGGGCTAGAATTCACCAATAACAAGAGCTGATAAAAACGAATATAAGCCCATTATATTAAAATTTATTAAATCTGGCAAAATAAATAAATAAGCAAAAACCTAATCCATATCTACCTCCATTTTTTATTTATTATAAAATTTGACAAGTAATATGATTTATATTTATCAAATTATTATAATTGGAGGGAATATTTTATTTCTCCACTTTATTTTTAGAGTTTTTGTGTCATATTTAATAAAATTATTATTGTTGTTAAATTATAATATAATATATTTTAAAATAAATCGCACTAGTGATTAAACAAACTAAATAATCCATACATTCTGATATAAAATATGTGTTATTATTATAAGTGAGTTTTGATAAGGTTTAAAAAATTTAAAATAAGTCTCAACTTTTTAAACAGTTTTTATTTAAAAAAAAAGAAACAATTTTGTCATTTGAATAAATGTTAAAAAGTTTGTGTTCTTATTTTTAAATAGGATTACTAAAACATTAACCCAATGAAAAGTCAGTCATTAGCAACGGTTTTTCATTAGACGGCGCTATTTTCATTAACCGACGCTAATAACGACGGTTAATGAAAAACCGTCGTCATATTTTGCGACAACTTTTAAAAAACCGTCGCTAACACGTTTTTTTATTGTATATAGAAGCAAAAAATTCTAGCTTTTGAGAAAAACATATTTGTAACTTTTTTAAAAAAAAAGAATTTTTGTAAATAAATAATATACACTTTTAGGAAAAAAAAATTAAAAAAATTTAACATATTTTTTCTCCAACCAAACGGGTTTTATATATTATCGGATGTTTTTAAAACAAATAAATGATCATTAAATTTTGAATACTTTTAAGACTTATATGTCTTCATCAATCATTATAAATAAAGAATTCATGTCCATATTCGATATTGATCAATCATGATATGTTGATCTGACAAAATATCATTATTATTTTTTTATAAAAGAATTACTGATTTATTTATGTGAAAATAATGTTAAAATTATAGACAAATGAAAGTTCTAATTGCATATATAACTATCACAAAAACTCTTGTAAGACGATTTTATATGTCAATTTTGTGAGTAAAATTTTCTATTTGGGTTACCCATGAAAACATATTACTTATTATGCCAAAAATATTACTTTTTATGCTAAATATGAACATGATTGACCTGTTTAATAAACAAAGATTTATGAGATCGTCTCACAACTATTGAGACATATATATATATATATATATATATAAAATAATCATATTTTTCTTTATAATATTGTATTTTCTAAACTTATTGTTTGCACAATATTTGATTTGCGGGCGTGCCGGTGCAAAGTTGCACCGAGTTGTGTGAAAATAAAAAAATCTAACTTCTAAAAACAAGCGAAAGCGAATCCTAAATTTGACCGTTAGTTCTAATCTCCTAAAACAACTATAACGCCAAAATGAAGAAAACTATTGGAATTTGAGGAATAAACCCCTGACATTGTTTATATTTTCAATAAACCGTAGGAATTTACAAGACATAAAAATAAAACATATAAAGTTGTTGAAATCTAAAACGAGAGAATTCTAGAAATTATACTGGAATGCCTGAAAACTAGTGCTTGAAGATTGAAAATTTTAGCAGAGAGTATTTGCAGAATTTTGTCTGTGTAAAGTTGAGTTGTGTGTCTTCTCTGTTTGCCGATCCCTTCCTTTTCTTCACTGTGCGGTTGCGTGTGGTTTCTCTCCACTCCCCATGAGCCCATGATCTTTCCCACTCATGCTACGATTTCTACCTATCCTCCCACGTTCTTCTTCCTCTTCCGCCCTCAGCGATCAGTTGAGTCGATTAAGAATTAGTCCGTTATGGGCACATTTAATTGGGCTTGAGAATTAACTTGGGCTTGAAAATTAAATTGGGCTTGACAATTAAATTGGGCTTTCCATTAATCATTTTTAGCCCAAACAATTGCCCCCCGCAAGCATTGGCCCGTGGGCCAAAATGCTTGTATATAAACCAGTTTTATTTCTTTTATTTGGAACGACCCGTTAGAATTTATCGTGGAGTGGGCTAGTAAGATTGGGCCGAGCCCAATTCCTTAATGATTTTTTCACTACCCAGTAGAACTCCCTCCTACAGATTCAAATCGCGATCTTCGGCCCTCTTTCTTCATCTCCTTCGGCGCTCACTCTCCGCTCTCTGCTGTTACCGGAACATCGTTGTTTCTTCGAATCCCTTTCCCCCCTTTTGTCGTCGTTTCTCCCACGCTGTGGTCGTCAAAGGCTTACCGATGACTCCAGATTCCTCTCCGGTGCGCCCTTCTGAACCAAGCGTTGCGGGCGCATTCTCTGTCTCAACCGTCGCCTCCATCTCGCCGCCCATCGCGTTTGCTGGCTCCGCTGCCAGCCCTAAGCCGTTCCTTGCTGTCTCTGGATCGTCGATGGGCTCTCGAATGGGCGCTGGCCAACCTCCCTCGGAACAGGTGAACTCCCCACTCGGCTCGGTTCGTCCCTTGGCAGCACCTATGTCAATGTTAGACACTCCTCTTGAAGCCTATGCTCATCCCGCGCAACCCATGTCCATGCCGACTTCCCCATTTGCTGCGCCTGCTTCAGTGGATTTCTCGGGGCAACCGATTTCACTTTCTACGGCCATGGGTATTTTCCTCTTCCCTTTTCTTGAATCGTTACTCTGTGTTTCTCGGCTCCCTGAAATTTGTCGATTCGCCTTGATTGAATTGAAGTTTCCTTTTTCGCTTTGTATAACTTTGTATCCGAGAAACCAAAGGATGGGCGATTGGTTTTTCTGTGTAGTTGGACTAACTCCTTTGACACCGGGTTTTTGTGGAGAATCACATATTTAGTATTATTCGGCCATTCATTAGCTTTTGCTTTGTAGGTGTGGTAAAGTGGCCATTGTTTGGCCCTGTAGTATGCATCAGTAGCAATTGGTTTCTGAATATTTCTTGCGTGCATGCAGTGATTTTTTACCCCAATCAATCTATCGACCCCGACTTTGTTCCTTCGGTCACCCTTACTGATGCTGAAAAAGATAGGTATGTGGTGTATTTGTCCTCAGGAAGTGTGGGGCATTGCTTCGTTTATGTCATATTTGTTTACAGGTTATCGGCTATAGTGATGTCCCAGCCTCCGATTGCTTTCAATGCGCCGACCCCATCTTCGGTAGAAGTCATCCCATCTGTTCCTGCTACTATTTCGGCTTCGATTATCACTTCGGTGACGGCTACTCCTTTGATTCACTCTTCGATGGTGTCTGGTATGTCCTTGGCTTGTGGTTCATTTATTTGGTAAAGATGATTGAGATATCAACTCATTTCTTGTAGGTATATCAGCTGTTAATCCATTTGCATCCGAATCTGGGGCCTCTCACAAATCTGATGCTAAAGCTGGGTATGAATTGCATCTTCCATTATCATTGGTCTTCTTTATGCATTGCAATGTTTCTTACTTATATGTTGTTCAAATGTAGGAGCCCAGCCTTTGCTTCTCTGGCCCTTGCTACTATCGGCCCGGTGCGGCACCCTTCCTATCCTGAGAATCAATTCCCTCCATCAGTACATCGGTTGTTCTTTCCCCTACCTTCACTACATGCTAGGGATTTATTGCTCTCCAGATCTCTATTGCCGCACAGTGAGTCTTCCCAATTTAAATCTTGGCCACGGGTTCCTGAAGATTGGGTTGAATGGATAGACCGCCTGGAACCTCATTTTGGACGACAATGGCGCCAGCAGGGTTTGTGGCCGCTGGTCATGACTTCCAAGATGAAAATAAACAAGCAGTCGGTCCTATTCGATTTTCTTCTCAGGTTTTGGTCTCCTTCCTGCAAGGTTAGAGATAAAACGCCTCAAGTAATTTACTTGCCCAAGAAAGCGTTGCAACTCTTTCTTGTTTCTAGGCGGATTTGCTTCCATAATAGCTTTGGCTTTGTTTTTATCCACTTCAACTCCCCTCTTATGTACCAGAAATCCCAAAAAGTTTCCTGCTTTCACACCAAAGGCACATTTCAATGGATTTAACTTTAACTCATGTTGCCTCATTCTTTGGAAGCTCCTCCTCAAGTGTTCAACGTGATCGGCATCTTGTTTGGATTTCACAACAATATCGTCTATATATACTTCAATATGATGTCCTATCATATCATGAAAGATTGAGTTCATAGCCCTTTGGTACGTGGCCCCTGCGTTTTTCAGCCCGAATGGCATGACAATCCATTCAAACGTACCAACAGCTCCTGGACATCTGAATGCAGTTTTGTGAGTGTCACTTTCTGCTATTTTAATCTGGTTGTAGCCCGAGAACCCATCCATGAAAGACAACAGCTCATGCCTAGCCACCAAATCAATTAACATGTCAGGTATCGGCATCACATATACATCTTTGGGAGTAGCACAATTCAAGTCTCGGAAGTCAATGCATATTCTAACCTTGCCATTCTTTTTCATGACTGGCACAATGTTCGAAAGTCATTCGGTATATCTGATTGGTTTTATAAACTTGGCCTTTAACAATTTCTCGACTTCTTCTTTCACTTTCAACTCAACTTCTTTTGACATGCGACGAAATGGCTTCTGAAATGGCTTGAAACCATCTTTGAGTGGAAGTCGGTGTTCGACCAATTTCCGGTCCAACCCTGGCATGTCATCATAACTCCATGCAAAACAATCTTTGTATTCTTTCAGCATACTGATCAAATCTTGCTTCAACTGCTCTTCCACTAGCTTACTCACATATACTACTTTTGGATTCTCCAGCTCCCCCAACTTAATCTCTTCCAATGGATCTTGCACTTCGTGTTGGCCATCTTCCATTTGAGATGGCGTCATCAACAATTCATCAACTTGGAGCTCATCCTCTTTGTATTCTTCTTCTTGAACAACCTCAGTTCCATAGGTGTCTCATGCTTCCTCTTTCCCTAATTTGTCCAGGACTTGCTGCACATGCACCTTCCATATGGAGGTTGCAGCTACCTCCTTTTCTTTTTGGTTCAAGTCAATCATCAATCTCCTCAATCAGCGGCTGAATTATCAGCCTAGACGGCACGATAACAGTAGGCTTGAGGATTCTTTCTAACACTGAGCTTGGAGTTGGTGTTTGCATGTACAATGGATTTTCTTTCTTACTATTGCTACGAATTTTGATAGGTCCAAAATCCCCATTGTAATATCTGGCCTCCACTGCACTTGCACTTGTTTGGAACGGCTGTCCATCCGTTTCTACAACCTCCACATCATCCCTTTTCCAAAATAACAACAGTTGGTGCATTGAGGATGGGATGCACTGGTTTGCAAGGATCCAATCTCTGCCTAACAACGCTTGGAAGTTGGCGGAGGAGTTTAACACGAAAAATGCACATAAAGACGACATGCTTCCAACAGTAACATCAGCGGGGAATACTCCAATAGTCTTGGTGGTTTCCCCGATAAACGCAGCAACAGAAACCTCAGTAGGAATCTAATCTTCTTCAGTGTTGCCCAAATTTCTTAACATTCTTACTGGAAGAACATTCACAGCTGAGCCATTGTCAATCAAAACCCTAGACACTGGTTTCCCATTGACATGGGCCTTGATGTACAACGGCCTTATGTGCTTGGTCATGGCCAGTGTAGGCTTTTCAAGTATCACATGTTTAGGCTTATTTGGGTGATATTCCTTTATAATCACTCTTGAACTCCCTTCAGGGAGTTTATTTGCATGCTCTTCCTTTGGCATTGACTCTTGGGACGTCAACTCCCCATTCTTCTTCTTCTATCATTTTAAACCTCTCTGGTAGTATCACCACCCCTGTGGCACAATCCACAGTGATGTGAAACTCTCCAACGCAAAAATTAATTATTTTTCTTTTTTGATCATCCTCTTCGTTTAACAAATCATCATCATCCTCTACAAACTTATCCTCAGTCGCCGATCTTCCAAACTTGGATTTACTCCCCACTGGATTCATGGAGACTGGAACATCAATTGTGGGTTCATTTCTCAACTTAGCGGACTCCTCTCTTCTTGCAATAGCTCTTTCCCTCAACAGCCGTCTCTTTTGAGTCCTAGTCGGTGGCCTAGGGAACTTTTTGTGTTGGGCCACCCTCCAAGACTCACTGAACTCCCCTCTAGCTGGAAGGACGTACCTGGGCCTTGGTATTCTGCTTTCAATCATTCTTTCTCTTGAGATTTCATATGCACGCCGCTCTCTGCCTTCATCAGCTGATATTTTCTTGGTTTCCACCCTTTTTGACTCAACTTCATATGCATTTCTCATGTCCGAATACCTTTGGCGCTGATTGCGAGATGACTCCCTTCTAAACCATTGACTCTCCACCACTGGTCTTTCAAGGAAATGTTGGTTCCTCGGCCTAGAGGCCGCGGATTCGCCAACATTTCTGGTTACACACTGCTGAACTGTTTTAGTCGATCGGTACTATACCTTCCAGTGGTTTCATACAATTGACCCTTAGGGATCCAGCATTTTTTGATTATTCAGTCTTTCACTGTAAAGGATCGGCTTCTTTTCTCATTGAGAAGATCTCTCAAATCTGTCACATTCACATTGACCAAAGCTACTGGGGGAAAAGGATCATCATCCACCGCCATAGATTCCTGTTTGTTAGGGAACTTCACGACTCCCTTGTTAATCCTGTCTTGCAAAATGTTCTTGAACACCCAACAAGACTTAGTAGCGTGATTGTAGGAGTTGTGGTACTTACAATACTCTCGTCCCTTCAGCTCTTCGGCGGGTGACATCCTGTGATCAGGTGGGAATGTGATGATTTTTTTTCTTTTACCAAGAAATCAAAAACTTCCTCGGTCTTTGATAAATCAAATGTATACTGCATGTCTTTGGGGAGTTGGGAGCTGTTCTTCTTTTCAGGTTATGCTGGCTTCTTTTTTAGCAGGGGAACTGTGCAAGAACCAGCTGATCGAATTTCTGCTAATGCCACATCTTTCACCTCCTGATAATAATATCCCATAGCAGTTTTCTTCTTGTACGACTCTTCCCGCAATAGTTCTTCGTATTCAGCCACTTTGGCAGCTAGCTCAAAGAAATCCCTGAACTCCATTCCCTGGAATTTCTTCCTTCATTCAAAATCCAGTCCTTTTTGTGCAATCTTCACGAACTCGGTCTCAGGTAGGAACACCTTGCATCTATTCTTCATCTTTTTGAACCTGTCTATAAAAGACTCCACAGATTCTCCTTGCTTTTGGGTTACTCTGGACAAATCAGCAATACACACTTCTGGCTCTGTTCTATAGAATTGGATGTGAAATTGTCTTTCCATCTCTTGCCAACTCATCACTGAATTTCTGGGGAGTGAGGCATACCATGCAAATGCATTTCCTGTGAGGGAATTCGGGAATAGCCGCAACTTTAGATTGTTGAAGTTCTCCAAGTTGGCTAATTCCCCGCACTGGATGGTGAATCTGGCTATATGTTCCATGCTCGATTGACCGTCCTCTCCACATAATAGGCTGAAATCATGAACTCTATAACCCCTTAGATATGGGTTATTCACGTCTATATAGTCTGGATATGGTTTGTGAAACTCCGGGCGGCCTATCTGTCTCAAAACCGGCCCATACAGCTCTTGAACAGTTTCTCTCACTATCTCTGGATCAATCCCGTGGATGTTCCGAGCTGGGAGTTGGTGATGGTAGTAATTTGCCCCCGAGCTTGAAACCCTGCATTTAAGCCAATATTACCTCCTGGAAAACTTCCATCCGCTCCCTGATAATCTATGTGTGACATATCCTCATAAGCTCCTGGTTGATACAGAGGATTTGTCACGCTGTACGCCTGAGTAACATGTTGCTTCGAGCTCCCCACTCCATGAGCACGTGGATATGGCTGAGCCCTCCCTCCTAAGGTTTCTTCTCTCTTGTGAGTGGTGTATACCTTCGTTCTGGTTGATTCGGGAGAGTGAACTCCGAGCAGCGAGGATCGCCAGCCCTTGAGTTTCCAACTCCCTGGTCGAATTCATGAACTTGGTTGCTTCCTTGACCAGTCTCTTTGACAGTGGTATTTTGCTCTCCTTGAAGAGACTGACTTGGTTTAATCAAAAAGGTCTTCAAACAGTCGGTCATCGCCGTAGACAATGCCAGTGAGATTTCTTAAATCTTTATAGCAGTCAGCTCTTCGGCCTCTTCCATCACCTTGTTTGAGACTTGGTTGTACGTAGCATGAATATGCAGATCCACTTCTTCAGCATGTAGTTCAACAGTAGGTTGCTCTGGCTGTGGAACCTGAGTTCCCTCTTGATTACCCAGAGGCTCCCCGCTCTCCTGAGTGACATTTTCTTTTCTTCTTGGCGGCATAGTGAGGTCCCACTGGGCGTGCCAAAAATATGTTTGCACAATATTTGATTTGCGGGCGTGCCAGGTGCAAAGTTGCACCGAGTTGTGTGAAAATAATAAAATCTAACTTCTAAAAACAAGAGAAAGTGAATCTTAAATTTGACCGTCGGTTCTAATCTCCTAAAACAACTATAACGCCAAAATGAAGAAAACTTTTGGAATTTGAGGAATAAACCTCTGACATTGTTTATATTTTCAATAAACCGTAAGAATTTACAAGACATAAAAATAAAACATATAAATTTGTTGAAATCTAAAACGAGAGAATGCTAGAAATTATACTGGAATGCCTGAAAACTATACCTTGAAGATTGAAAATTTTAGCAGAGAGTATTTGCAGAATTTTGTCTGTGTAAAGTTGAGTTGTGTGTCTTCTCTGTTTGCCGATCCCTTCCTTTTCTTCACTGTGCGGTTGCGTGTGGTTTCTCTCCACTCCCCCATGAGCCCATGATCTTTCCCACTCATGCCACGATTTCTACCTATCCTCCCACGTTCTTCTTCCTCTTCCTCCCTCAGCGATCAGTTGAGTCGATTAAGAATTAGTTCGTTATGAGTTCATTTAATTGGGCTTGAGAATTAAATTGGGCTTGACAATTAAATTGAGCTTTTCATTAATCATTTTTAGCCCAAACACTTATCTTATTATTATGCTGTATCATTTGATATCATAAAAAAAATAAAAAAAATAACAGTGTTTTGGTTGGATTTGCTTGTATGTATTGTGTGGCTGCGGAAGCAAGCAAACAAGAATAATTATTAAATGTCGTCGAGCACAAGTTGCAATATTTCAATGTACTGTCACAAAATTCGAGATTAATTAAAAGAATACTATGTTATCTTTATATTTCAAGGAAAAAAACTATCACATTTAAATTGTTTTTAAATTTTAAATTTAAATTTAATTTATATACACGTAATTTATGCCAAAACTTAGTAGTAAATTGTAAATTTTAACATGCCACTTTATTAAAACAGAGGAACCTTTAGACGCTAGTTTCAAATGGTTTGGTAAGATTCAATGAAAATTACAAGTCTATATCAATTGTAATCAAATCAACTAAATTCAAATGGAAATTAACACAAGACCTATTCTGATCCAGAGTTCCATGATTTCAATCTCCACCACAGACTCCGCCGGTGACCGAGGCACATGCATGTATATCCAGGCGTTCGGGTGGTCCAATTTTTTTTAAAAAAATTTGTATGTAAATATTTTATAATTTTGGATTAATATGATATTAGTTCGGGTAAATCAATTTAAAATATTAAAAGATTATAAAGTTTAAAATTCTAGCCCGGACAGAGTCATATTTCTGACTCCGCCACTGACACCGACAACCACCACAACATCCACAACCTGATCTCCCTCCATCACCATCATCGCGGACATCGGTGCCCCCGCCACCATCTCCGCCTCCCCCTCCACTTCCACTGGCATCGGCAAGCACCACAACCGAAACTGCTTCTTCCAGATAATTTTATTGGAAATATAAATCCAAGTTATATGAATGCTACGAACACAGAACCCATAGCTACATACACAATTATAACTATTTTCATCTTGTTCAATGTACATAGACATATTTTTGCCCTGTATATAATGAAGAAATTAATTTATATCATCCGAGAATATATATATTTTTTGTATAATTTAATTTGATTTATTAAATTAGTAGAGTAAGTGAGTATTTGTTCAATGATCATGAGTTCGATTTCTCCTGTCAACATTTTCTTGAGCAAGCATGTCGCACATAGTTTGTCTAGTGCGATTTATTATATTAATTTGGTTTGCAACATATTGTGTTAGTTTAGTGGTTTACCCAGTGTGTACTGAAAGGTAACATTTGCCGTTTCTATCATCATTAAAAAAAACTATTTTTATTCAAGTTGGTGGAGTAAGTGAGCATTTGACCAATGATTATGAGTTCAATTCTCATTGTCAATATTTTCTCGAGCGAGTATGTGACGTATAACTTGTTTAGTGTTGTTTAACTAACTAACATATTTTGCAGATTATTGATTTAGTTCGGAGTTAACCTAATGGATACCAAAAGACAATAATAACAGTCTCAATGATTACGGTGAGTGTTATGATATTAAGTTTACGTTTTCAATCAGAGTTTGAGGAAATATATTTATTCATTGGTTTTTATAGAAATTTTGTCTCTAAATGTATGGAATTAAATTCATTTATATTTCAAGAGCTAAACCGAGGCTTCAATCTAAATATTGCCTGTTTTGACTTAGCATATTGCAAGGCCGAAGAACACCGAAGGTATTTCGTTCTTTCTTCTCTTTTTTTATGTTTAGTTGGCAATGATTTTAGGTTGTTGATTTTAGACTACTGAGGTATTGCAAATCCAGTGACATATTCTTCACGAGGCACCGATTTAGAGAATTGATTGCTAGTAATCTATCTTATTATGAACGGAAAATTTTGAGCTTTTTCAGCAAGATAACGATATTAAGCTTTAATTTTTTGTCATATCTTCACTGAATTCGCTAGGTGCGGATTAATTATTGGTAGTTTGAAAAGGACCTGCAATTTTTATTATTTTATGAAAGTTAATGGATGATAACTGTAGTTGGTGAAAATATTTGAAAACAATTGTGATGCTTAGGAAAGTGATCTGGTCATCCTCGTACTCGGACAGGAAGTGAGGATCAAAGCAAGAACAATCTAGAGTTGGTCCTGAGAAGTGAAAAGGAGACTGAGTGGCAGTTAGCTTGGGTAAAGAAAGAGTAATCTGTTTAAACAACCCGAGCCCGATAAACATATATGACTACTAAAGATACATACAATCCGGCCCAGACTCATATTCTTCGCTGGGCAAGACAATGTTGAGTAATACTGTCTTGTTGGAAAAGGTGTCTAGTCAGGCAGGGAAGCCCTTGGCATCCCGGGAACTTGCAGCACTTTGGAGTCTTTCCTGACCAAGCAAGGTGGGGTACCCGAGAAGATTAAGTTAAGTGATCGTGGACCCTATCAACCGATAATCGAGGGGTATGTTCCCTCCACGTTTTCAGGTCATCCGAATTGGGCTCACCTTACCCCGTCACCAACAGAAACCGTCCATGTCGGTTCTTTTCTACTCAGACTAACCATGAAGAGATGGGAGCGTGGCTCTTATGTATGGGTCATCATACCTCATAATAATTAACATGAAAAATCAGTGCCCATGACAAAACAATGGACAATATGGGTCGTCATGCCTACAGTCAGAACACAAGTATGGGTAGATGTCTAATAAGGAACAGTGTTCAGGCGCTGCAATCGAGGTTATCTTCTCCCCTGTAAATACTCATGTTTGTTAATTCATTTGAGACATGAGATATTGAATTAAACTGCATTCAATAAGTCCTCTCTCTACATAACGTGCCCTTTAATGACACAAGCGTCGTTTTCGGCGACCACAAACATTTTCTTGTTGAGTGTGTGTAGATCATGCATCTAACCCGGGCTCATCCTACCCGGTCAAGAGTACTCACAGTACAGGACAAACCACCCGAGATCATCCTATCCAGTCCAAAGTACTCACATGCCCAGCCACCAGGAAGGATCTAGCAAGCTTGTCAACACCATATGGTCTTAAGTTTAGTATAGTACCAACTCATCCTACACAATCCAGAGTACTCACAGACCAGGTCAGGCTATTATATCTCATCCTACCTAATCTAGAGTATTCATAGTACAGGCTGGGACAGTCGAGCTCTTCCTACCCAGTCCATATTACTCACAGGCCCAGCTAGGCCACCAGAGCCTTCTTACCCAGTCTAGAATACTCATAGTATAGGACAGGTCACCCGAGCTCATTCTACCCAGTCCAGGGTACTTACAGACCATGCCAGGCCACTAGAGCTCATCCTAGCAAGTCCAGAGTACTCATAGTACAGTCTAGGTCAGGTCAGACCACTCGAGCTCATTCTACCTAGTCAAGAGTACTCAAAGCCAGTCTAGCTAATCCAAACTCATCATATCCAATTTAGAGTACTAACACTATAGACCAGGTCAGGCCATCCGAAATCATCCTACCAATCAAGAGTATTCACAGTGCAGGTCAGGCTACCTGAGCTCATCTCATCAGGTCAAAAATTTTCACAGGAAAATTTTACATCTCTGTCAGATAGATTTCCCACCAATCTTACCCAATCGACTCGGGCATCCTCAAATTGCCTTTTCCTTTGATCATTACAAGTTTGAAGAAATTTTTCTTTTAATTTTTAATGTTCTTATTTGGATTTGGAAATGTACATAGTTGCAAGGATGTTATGAATGGAGCATCAAATATTTGGAAAGATTTGAATTGCTCTCTTTATCTGTATTTAAAGAAATTTGTAAATGGTCCATGTCTGCCAGGATGGTTCGAAATATAATAATGTTTTGAGGGAAGCAATGACAGTTCATGTTGCATTCTTGGACAGTGATAGCTATATCAATATATGATGTGTGATGAATATTTAGTCAACATTTTATTTATTAGTTAATATAACATATAAAATATTATTAAGCATTTCTTTAATTTTTTAAGTTGTCTCTCTATAAGGCCATGTCCAGCAGATTTGTAAATTGAAAAAGTTGTTGACCTCTTTCAAATATTGTAACATTTCTTTTCTTTTGAAGAAGATATTGTAACATTTGATATTGAATAATTTCCCCATTTGATATTGTCACACTTTCCTCATTCCATGAGAGTTTGTATCAAGCATTGATTGACTTAGGCTTTGAAAGTTTGTGTTCTGTTTCAGAAAGTATGATATTCCTTCCATTAACTATCTTCTTGATTTTGTTAAGGTCCGGACCATCTCCTCAATTTCATCCTTGATGACTCAAACAAAAATACTTTATCGCACAATACTTTTATGTCATACAATCACCCTTTCATAATCTAAGAAGTTAAAGTACTTTGAGTTCTCGCACGGTATATGTCTTAAAGGAAGATGTTCTAGCTGCTCGTGTTTTATTGAGGTTGCTAAAATGTGATATCGAGAAGGTGTTGGATTGATTTTATTTATATTGACTTATATTTAAATAATTATGCGTTGTGGGTTGTCTGTTAAGTTAAGTTTAACATTAAAGTTACCGGTTAAAGTTTTGGCTATTGAACTTTAATGTATCTAATAGGTTGTGGGCATTTAATGTGTAGAGACGTAAGTGTAATTTCTGTTTTTAAGATAGACTAAAGCCGAAATATCAGAAGATAATGATAGACATTATCTATATGGGTCATGGTCCCTAGATCGTGATAATCACATTTATATTATCTCGCATTAATAAAATAGTTCAGAAGATAAAACTAAAGGATTCACTCAAGGAAAAAATCGCGTAGATATAGAAGATCAAAACACGTTCAAAAGAATTCAGGATTATGACTTCATGTACGCTTTCGCTTAATTTTTCAGTCAAATTTTAAATGATTTAGGATGATGGATTCTGTAGTTTATGGATTTTCCCAAAAAGCGGTATCAGAGACACTCATGAATAATTGAAACTTTTTTAAAGTTTTAGATATTATTGTGTTCCAGATCTAGAAAATTTTTTCATTTTTATGAAATTTTTTATGTGACTTCAAATCTGGAAAATATTTTGGTCGAAAACAAATTTTTAAAGTTTCAGTTTTGATAAAGTGATTTTTGTTGAAAAATTAAGGATTCAGTATAAGACTTAAATTTTTCGTATCATATTTGTTCAATAAAAAAAATTATTTTTGAGGAAAATCGAAAATTTGGGTTAAAAATTTTCGCCAAAATCAACCTAGGGATCAACCTAGGGCAAGTCTAAGAGTGCCCAAAAATGCGTAGGCTCGTAGGGGCGTCCCCGTGCGCCCAGGAGTGTCCAAGATAGACACAGGTGCGTAGGGGCGCGATTTCGGGGAGCCCCACGCGCCCATGACGTTTTGGACAGTAGTAGGAGCGCTGGGGCGCGATTTCATGGCGCCCACACGCGTGTCGTACAGAATTTCCGGAAAAAAATTTTCAATTCAGGTTTATAAAATTTAAGATTAAATTATCAATTATTCAAATAATGATAAAGTTATATGTATTTTAAAATAGATTGACTGAAATAAAATATCGCCAAAGTGAGATCTTTTATGGAAATTAATTTTTATTCTAAAATATAAAGAGATTTTGATATATGTATTTTATATGAATATTGATATGCCCAAAGAAAAGTTAATATTGAATATAATTTCATATCAACTTGTGATGGTAAATATGTTATAGTTGTTCGGTTTTTCAAGTGAACAAAAAATCAGCCCAAAGAAATGTTGTTATTTGACATTATAGTTACTATCAGTGTTTGACTGTTGTGTCAGGATATCATGATATAGGTGGATTTTACGTGTTTTTCATGTCATGTGACGTCCCATTGTCTTGCATTTATCGTTTAGATTGCATGCATTTTGTGTTATTTTGGCATAATTTATGTTTTCTTGTTGATCATGAGGCTCTTGGTTGAAAATGCTGGTAGTTCGTGAATAAACTGAAAATAATGGGAAAAAGTTAAGAGCTATCCGCCCGGGCGGACATAAAGTAATGGGAAAATTTTAAGAGCTATCCGCCCGGGCGCACATTTATGTCCGCCCGGGCGCCTGCAAGGTGTGAGAAAAAGAATTTTTGCGAGAGTCATCCGCCCGGGCGGAAACTTATGTCCGCCCGGGCGCATTTGTAATTTTGGAAAGATTTTTGGACGATTTCTACCCTTAATTCTAAATGGGGAGGATATGGAAGGGGGATTGTACGAAAATTAGGGATTATTCAGCAGCCAAGAAGTCTAAGGAGGAGAGAAAAGCTTGGAGCAAGTGCTTGGATTGAAGATTTCGAGATTCCCGGGCACCGTTTGTCGCAGATCTCATATCGTCTAGTATTTCTAATCTTGTTTTTATCATTTAAACATTGTTGTGTTTATTTTCACTATGAATTCTAGTAGCTAAACTACAA
This sequence comes from Primulina huaijiensis, assembly GCF_012295235.1. Classification (NCBI taxonomy): domain Eukaryota; kingdom Viridiplantae; phylum Streptophyta; class Magnoliopsida; order Lamiales; family Gesneriaceae; genus Primulina; species Primulina huaijiensis. Next base: position 20,897,704 of record NC_133309.1, on the reverse strand, counting down.
TATTTGTTGGGATTTAAGGGGATCCTATCCCGAACTACGATTTAATTAATTCACGTGTTGATCATTGATTTATTCTTGATTGTAATATTGTTTTAATTGTGTTGTTAAAGAGTAGCTAACTTTAACAACGTTTTTATATTGCGAGTGAGTTCGAGAGAATAACTTGTGGTAGGAACGAGTAGTATAGTCCGTGGATCTACAATTTACATAGAAATATGAAATTGAATACACGCCGATAGTTATAGTCCTAAGGGTCGAAAACTAGGGGATTTCATAGATCGATATGCGATTCACTCTTGATAAATAATTAAAGACATTTAATTACTTCACTGAGTAGAATTAGGTTGGCATAACTCGAGAGGGTGTGTTCAATTGAATATGAAATCATGTCGGAAGCGTAAATCACTATCGAACGAATTAATTAATTAACGAGGGGTATGTGAACTGAAATTCCCAACAAATTCATTTCTTATTGAATTTTAATCAACCATTCTAGATATTATATCTCATTATTTAATTCCTGAATCTTTTTATTTGCAGGTTTATTGAGCATAGTAGTAATAAACAATCAATCAAATTTCATTGCTAAAGATTTGATAACTAGAAATAATCATTGTCAAATACAGTCTTCAGTGGAACGATACTCGTACTCACGTACATTATACTAATACTTGACATCGTGCACTTGCGATTAATTTTCGAGCATACAAAACCATATTTTTATGGAGGATTCCACAATGCAAGTTTTGCTCGATCATATCACTTACAAGTTAATCTTTTGTCCAAAGATAAAAAATTAATGGAGTGCTCGGTATCCTATTTATGGGGTTTACATTATTTGAATTTACTAATTATTTTATTTGAATATTTGTTTGAGCATGTATATTTGATTTTTGTTCTCTATTCAGATTTGACTCATGCAAATATTCACTCCAACATAAATTATGTTCATATGTTAAATGGCTCGAATTTTAAATCGTGGCCTGAGAATTTATTGATAGTTATTAGATTCATAGATTTGAACTTGGCGGTAAATGTTGATTCTTCTCCCTTCATTACGAATAAGAGTACCTATGATGAAAAGAGAGGGGTTTGAAATGTGGGAGATGTCGAATTATGTGTGTATGATGATCATGAAGATGGTCATTCCAGAAATATTTAGGGGCACAATGTTTAGTGACGTTGCTACAAATAAGGCTTTCTTCCAGGACCTCAAAAAGAGGTTTGCTCAAAGCGAAAAGTCTGAAATTGGTACATTTTTGGCAAACCTCATTTCAATGATGCACAAGGGTAAAGGAAACATAAGGGAGTACATTATGGAAATGTTCCATCCTGCTTCAAGGTTGAAATCACTGAAGTTTGACCTATCTGAGGACTTGCTGATGCATCTAATTTTGATATCTCTTCCTCCTCTGTTTAACCAGTTCAAAGTGAGCTATAACTGTCAGAAAGAGAGCTGGTCTCTGAATGAGCTCATCTCGTACTGTGTTTAGGAAGAGAAAAGATTGAAGTAAGATAAGACTGAAATTGCTCGTTATGCCTATTCCTCGAAGGATAGGAAATAAAATGAAGGATAAGGAAGCTGAGGATACACAGTCTTCGAAGAAACAGTAGAAGAATCCTAGTGATTCTCAAAGTTTTATTTGTTTCTTCTGTGACAGTGATGTGCCTATAAAGAGGCAACACACAAATTATCACGCTTGGCATGTAAGAATGGTATGCATCTGAATATGGTTTGTTCTGAGATTAATTTAACTTCGGTACGTAGATACACGTGGGGGATAGATTCTGATGCAACAATTCACATCAATCTGTCTATATAGGGTTGCTTGGATTATCGAAACCAAGTGATGATGAAAAATTCATCTACATTGGTGATGACAGCAAAGTTTAAGTTGAGGCAATAGAAAAATTTAGATTATTGTTAAAAACTAGAATATATTTGGATCTTTTTTAAACATTTGTTGTGCTGTCTTTTAGACGGGATATGATTTCTATTTCTGCATTGGAAAAATTCGATTATTCTTATTAATTATGAAATTATTTATTTAGTTTGTTTCATGATTCAAAACATTGTTGGTTCTGGTTCTTTATTATGATACGATAATCTTTATTCTTTGGATTTTATTGCTTTATTTAAGGAATCCATGCAAACAAATAGAGGTAATAAAAGAAAATTAATCAGTGAGAATTCAGCCACGTTATGACACAAAATATTGGGTCATATCTCTGAAAAGAGAATAAGGAGACTTGTGCCAGACGAGATTCTCGAACTTTTATATTACACAAATTTTAATAATTGTGTAAACTATATAAAGGGAAAACAAATCAATAAAAGGATATTAGGTTTAGGCATCTTAGAATTTACACATATTGATATTTGTAGATCATTATTCATTTTGCCTTTTTGGAATGATCAACAATATTTGATGACGTTCATAGATGATTTCTCAAGATATAGATTCTTTTATCTCATCCATGAAAATACACAGTCATTGGATGTGCTCAAAAGTAATAAAGCTGAAGTTTAAAATCAACTTGTCTTAAGGATTAAAAACGTTAGATCTGACCGTGGTGTTGAAAACAATGGTAGATATAACGGTTCAGGTGAACAATATATCTGACCTTTTGCTAGATTCCTAGAAGAATGCGGTATCATCCCACAATACACTATGCCGGGTTAGCCCACTGTGAACGGTGTTGCTGAAATACGAAATAAAACATATAAGGACATGGTGAGGAGTATGATTGGTTATTCTACTTTACTATAATCACTCTAGGGAGAAGCACTAAAGACCGCAGCGTATATCATTGTAGCGCCCTCACCCGAGACACTACTAAACAAACTAATAAGCATGCAAAATTTAAACTTGATAACAACAATTAAACGGCGAAAGCAAAATAACTTAATCATCTTACAACCAAAAAAAACGGAACAATAATCTCAGTTTTAAACATTAATACAATCATATCGAAAACATAATCACGAACGAGAATACAAGAAACCAAATAAAACCTCTACTAGATCACCACCGAAAACCCAACTGCTTTAGCCATTACTCTGGCCGTTTGAATCGTCCAACCTAATACATGCACCTTGGAATTGGGTGCCCAAGATGAAAACAAGGACGTGAGCGACAATCGCCCAATATGAGAATGTATGAGTTTGCAAACTGATATGATGCATGTGAAATGAAATAAGCTCAGATATCAAGAATCAAGTCAAGAATCTCGTGCTCAGTCTATAGGCACCTAAGTGTGTAGTCTTTGATATGTCCTAGGCATGTTTTAGCTCCCACACTCATCATCAAGACGTGGACCTACAATGTACAGGGTCATCAGAGCCCGCGGGTCCCTTCAGACACTGTAACTCTCAATGCTCAATCGTCCACAATACAGAACAGGGCGGAGCGACCCCAACAAACGAGGTATATCTCAAAAGATATCAGGCCCAACATGATATGTCATGCATAATATGCCAAAGCAGTAAAATATGTATCATGTTATAGATAATAAGTGTGTATACTATGCTTTGATATCTCAGTCAGTATATCGCGTACCTCACTAAAACAATCAGACATAAATCTTAAACATCTGAACCTAGACATTACCAACATAATGAAATCACTATAAAGCCAGATCATGAATTGCCAAACATGCTTCAAAGTTCTTCTTAATGATCCTTAATTTAATATTTAAGGCTTTAGGATTATACATGTGTCCATCGTCAGCCCGCTGATGATGTCTCAATCTGCGTCCCAGTTCACCGATCTCTTCTCGAGTCGACACTAGCTTCAAACCTTCTCGACACTAAACTGGCTAGAAAACCTAAGGTATATGGTTAGAACTCGAGAGAGAGTAGTTGAAAGAAGCAGTGTAGGAAACAAATGAAATCAGCTTCCATTTATAGGATGCATCCGGACTAGTTCAGAAGATCCGAAATCAACCTATGTGCCATGTATTAGAATCTCATTCGTCTAGTTGGATTTCTCGGGATAATGTAATCTGAAGTAGAATGGGTTGTCCATTTTAAATTTGGTTGATTCTAACAGGTTGATCCCGAATTATCAATTCCTTAATAATACTTAATTAACAACTCTTTAATCATCTCTTAATTAGTACTTCATTCAAAATAAGGATTTGTGTAATTACATCCTCCCCTCCTTACAAGTGCTCGAAATCAGAATTGAAGTACAATAAAACTAAATAAAATACAACTCATGATTACAAAGATACAACTCAAAACGAATATGGATACTCTGAGCGCATACGCCTCTCTAATTCTCAGCTCGCCTCTGCAATAGCTCGGCATTGCCATTGTACTAGAACAAGTGGAATGGTCTTGTTTCTGAGCTTCTTCTCTTTCCAACCCAGCATCAAGAGCGGCTGCTCGACATAAGTCAAGTCTTATTCAAGTTGAACATATGTCTGATCAAGAACCCGCGATTCAGCTACTACATACCGTCATAGCAATAATACATGAAATACATTATGAATGCTGGACAGATACGACGGTAAAGCCAATCTATATTTCAAATTTTCAATAGATTCCAAGATCTCGAAAGGTCCGATGAATCTCGGGGCTAATTTTCCCTTGAGTCCAAATCTCATCACTCTGCGGAAGGGTGAAACTTTAAGGAAAATTTTTTCCCTTGACTGAAACTGTAGGGGTCTAGGCTTGGTATTTGTGTAACTCAATTGACAATCTTATGCGGTTTTAATTCTCTTCTTGATCAGTTCAACTTGGTCAATCACTTGTTGCACTAATTCAGGCCCTCGTGCTTATCGTTCTCCTACTTCATCCCAAAACAATTGAGTACAACGTCGTTTGCCATATAATTCTTCAAACGAAGTCATACCGATACTATGCAAACTCCACAAACAGCAGATGATCATGCCATGCTAGTCTAGCTAAAGCACGTAACATGTCCACGCGTGTCTGGATAGTCCTCTCAAACTGACCATCAGTCTCTGGATGATAGGCGGTACTCAGACTCAATGTCGTTTCCAAAGCTTTTTGAAAACTTTCCCAGAACCTTGACGTAAAGCGTGGGTCTCTGTCACTGACTATACTTGTTAGAACACCATGATATTTAAAAATCTCTTGGATGTATGTATAGTTTTGCCATGCGATCGAAACTATATTCCCGATTATACAGAATAAAATGTGCTGACTTAGTAATCGCTCTACAACTATCCAAATGGCATCACAATTCTTAGAAGACAACGGCAAGTGGGTGACAAAATCTATTGTCACATGCTCCCACTTCCATTTATGGATAAGAAGATCATGAAGTAATCCTCCTGGTCGTCAATGTTCATCTTTCATTTATTGACAAACCAAACACTTGGCTACAAACTGATAAACGCTTTTCTTCATACCTTTCCACCAAAACCTGGTCCTTAAATCCTTATACATTTTCATGCTTCCAAGGTGGATACTCAACTTACTCCTATAGGCTTAAAATCTCTTCTCTTAAATTAGAATCTTCTGGAACTACGATTCTCTCTGACAGACACAAGGTTTCATCTGTTTGAAATGCAAAGATAGATGTGTTGTCTCTGTTAGCTAACATTACTAACTTTTTCACCTTTAGGTAAGAGAACCGAACTTCTCTGATTTTGGCATACAACGTCGGTTTAGATAAAATGCTCGTTACTCAAATGTTTTCCATTTTTTTATGATAGAAGTGAAATTTCAGAGAACTGCAATCTTGAATTAAACTTGAGATAAAACTTTTCTGAAGTGTAGATAATCTCACCTTGTGACTAAGGGCATCAGCTGTAAGAATCGTTGATCCTGGATGATACTTGATTTCGCAATCATAATCCTTTAACAAATCCATCTATCTTCTTTGGCGCATATTTAACTCTACTTGAGTGAAGATATACTTCAAGCTTTTGTGATCCGTAAAAATATCAAATCTCTCTCCCTAAAGATAATGTCGCCAAATCTTCAAAGCAAACACAATTACTGCCAATACCAGATCATGAACTAGATAATCTCTTCATGCTTCTTCAACTATCTGGTTGCATATGCAATCACATGACCATTCTGGATTAAAACACACCCAAGTCCTTGAAGTGATGCATCAGCGTACACAATGTACCCTCCTAATCCAGATGGCAGAGCTAAAACCGGTGCAGTTGTCAAACGTTGACGCAGTTCGTTGAAAATATTTTCAGAATCATGTGTTCTTTCGAACTGCACATTCTTATATGTCTATTGTGTCAATGGTTTGGCAATATGAGAAAATCCCAAGATGTTCTTGTAATATCCTCCCAAACCTAGAAAAATTCTTATATCTTGAGCTGATTAAGGTCGTGCCCAACTCAAAACTGCTTCAATCTTGCTAGGATCCACTGATATCCTATCTTTGGATATAACATGTCCCAAGAAGACAACTCTGTCAAGCCAAAATTCGCACTTGTTCAGTTTGTGATTCCTTAAGGTTAGCAACACAATCCTTAAATGTTGTACATGCTCTTTAATGCTACGAGAGTATACATGTATGTCATCAATAAAGACAATGACGAACTTGTCAAGATACTCCTAGAATACTCGGTTCATCAAATCCATAAATACTGTTGCAGCATTCGTCAAACCAAACGAAATCACTAGAACCTTGTAATGGTCATACCCTGTTCAAAATGCAGTCTTAGGGATATCATGTTGATGAAATCGAAGTTGATGATATCCAGACCGTAAATCGATCTTCGAGTAGACTGAAGTCCCTTGCAGTTGATCAAACAAATCATTGATCCATGGTAATAGATGTTTATTCTTGACTGTTGCTCGGTTCAACTGTCGATAATCTATACAAAGCCGCATAGACCCATATTTATTTTTAACAAACAACACTAGTGCTCCTCGAGGAGACACACTGGGTCTAATGTACCCTTTGTCAAGAATATCTTGTAACTATTGTTTCAACTCTTTCATCTTCATTGGTCCCAACCTATAAGGGACTCTGGAGATAAGTGTGGTTCCTGGTACCAATTCTATCTCCGCTTGCACTTTCCTCTCAGGAAGAAATCCATGAATTTCATCAGAGAAAACATCAAGAAATTCATCGACAACTGTAATGTTCTTCACGTCGATTATATTCTTCGATATTTCCACAACATAAATGAGGTATCCCTCTCCTCTTTTCGCTAAAGCCCGTTGTGCTTTTACAGCAAACACTGCTGGCATTGGAGGTAAAGTTCTCTCATCGAAAAATAAACAATTCTCATATCCTTCTAGATGAAATTGAACGAGACGTTGATAACAATCTATGATCATTCTATACTTAGTCAATAAGTCGATTCCCATAATACAATCAAAATATTCCATAACCAATATCATCAAATTGACAGACAAGTATTTTCCATCAAACTCTAACAAACAGTCTACAACAAGTCGCTTAGCTAAAACCTCTTGTCCCATTGGTGTAGACACTGACATTAAAACATCTAATGACACATATGGTAGTTTATGCTTTTTAACAAACATTGATGCTATGATACTCCAAGTTAGGGCAATCCCTCTTCACGTGACCAAAACTACCACAATTGAAACAAGCACCTGTCACTCTTCGACAATTTTCTGTCTAGTGATTGCCTCCACAGTGACCACATTGCAGCTTTTTCCCACAAAAACTGTGCACCCATCCAGAATCGGAAGAAGAAGAAGATACAGAATTCTTGAAAGACTTACCCCTCGGTCCCAACGAACTAGAAGTTTTGCTAGCTTGCTTAGCCTTTCTCCTAGTAATACTGATCTCGTCTTGATGACAACGATTCATTAATCCTTCATACGAAGTCGAATCGTCACAAACAAAATCCCAATAAAAAAATCTCCTGGTTCAAATCATTCAAAAAATGAGAATATTTTGCTACAGAATTCTCACTGATGTGAGGAGAGTACGACAACAGATCCGTAAAACGCATTCGGTAATCCTCAATGCTCAATCTCCTTGCTTAATGATCAACAGTTCCATCTTTTTCGCCTGTCGAAGAGCTAGAGGAAAGTGATGATTGATGAAGGTGTGACGAAAATGTTCTCAACGAATTTACTCATGCTATTGAACTAGAATGGCAGAAAATGGTTTCCACCATTTTCGAGCTTTTCCTTGGATCATGAAATCGGCTATCTCCATCTTCTCATCCTCGTCATAGTGCTGCACTCGAAAACACTGCTCCATGTTATCAACCAAATCTTTAGGAAAATCAGCATTCTCATCCCTGTCAACGGTGGAGGTTCATTCTTCATGAAATCCATAATGTTGACGCGGTTCCTACATCTCCTTTCATCACGATCTTGGTGACGCCTTCCTTAACGATCTCTACGACGATGTTCTCGGCCAGCCTCATCGTCGCCATAATGGCCATGACCCACACTTTCGTGACTTCTTCCATCTCCTAGCGTCTGAAAGGAAAACAAAACCAACATTTAAATCTTCGAAATAGAATTACTAATGTCCCAAAAATATTTCGATGCTATGATACCATTAAATGTAGAGCTCTTACCCGAGCCATTACTAAACAGACTATTAAGCATGCAAAATTTAAACTTGATAACAACAATTAAACAACGCAAACCAAATAACTTAATCATCTTACAACTCAAACGAAAACAGAACAATAATCTCAATCTTAAACATTAATACAACCATATAAAAAACATAATCCTGAACGAGAATACAAGAAACAAAATAAAACCTCCACTAAATTACCACCGAAAACCCAACTGTTCTAGCCACAGCCCTATTCGTCTGAACCGTCCAACCTAAGACCTACCCCGTGGAATGGGGTGCCCAAGATGAAAACAAGGACGTGAGCGACAACAACCCAATACGATAATGCACGAGTATACAAACTGATATGATGCATGTGAAATAAATTATGCACGGATATCAAGCATCAAGTTAAGAATCTCATGCTCAGTCTAGAGACGCCTGAGTGTGTAGTCTCTGATCTGTCTTAGACATGTTTTGGCTCTCATACTCATCATCAAGACGTAGACCTACAATGTCAAGGGCCATCAGAGCCCGCGTGTCCCGCCAGACATTGTAGCTCTCGATGCCCAACCGTCAACAATACAGAATAGGGGTGAGCAACCCCAACAAATGAGGTGTATGTCAAAATATATCAGGCCCAACATGATATGTCATGTAGGGGTGGGCGTCGGTCGGTTCGGTCCGGTTTTTCTCTATAAGGTTCGGTTTTTCGGTGTTCGGTTTTGAATATATCTGGTCCAAAACCAAATCATTTTATTAGGTTCGGTCCGGTTTTTTTGTAATACGGTTCGGTTTATATGGTCGGTTATATACGGTTTTATAATATTTTGTTAAGAAATAAAATTATACATCACTTGATGCTTGAAGGATGCAACACATATAAAAGAAACAATGACAGTAGATGAGTAGAACATGTATGATTACAATACACTTATGACTTAACAATATAAGCTTCAATAACAATTTGAAATACAATTTCAAACAGTAGCAATTCAATAAAAGGATACACAGTCATTAAATTCCAATTCTAAGACTCCAAAATACACATAGATTTTGCATCTCAAATCTCAATACATTTAACAATATGAGCTTCAATAACAATTGAACTTCCAATTGTCAAACTCCAAAATCCTGTTTTGCAAAATTAGAAACAAAAATGACATTAAATTCATCACAATAGTGATTATGAATCACAATCTTGAAGCATAACTTAAATATATATAAACTTACTGAAACTAACAAAGATCTTTCCAATTTATTAGCCCATTATACAAAAAGTCCTATAGTTAAATATAATATGACCGGTTCGGTTATTTCAGTTTTCTGGGATCAAAATCGTAGACCGAACCGAAAAACCGAATTTTTTAAATTTTGAAACCATAACCGACCGAATAACCGATAAAACCGAACCATTAAACCGAATTTTTTGGTCCGGTCGGTTATTTCTGTTTTAACCAAACTATGCCCACCCCTAATGTCATGCATAATATGTCAAAGTAGTAAAACATGTATCATGAAACATATGAATATGCTGCATATAAGTGTGCATACTAGCTTTGATATCTCAGTCAGTACATCACGTACCTCACTAAAACAATCTGACAGAAAGGTTATTTGTCTGAACGTAGACAATACCAACATAATGAAATCACTATCAAGTCAGATCCTAAATTACCAAACATACTTCAAAGTTCTTCTTAATGATCTTCAAATCACTATTTAAGGATTTAGAATTATACATGCGTTCGTCGTCAGCCCGATGATGATGTCTTGATTTGTGTCTCGGTTCACCGACCCCTCCTCTAATCGACACAAACTCCGAAACCTCCCGACACTAAATTGTCCTAGAAACGAGTTAGAAAACCTAAGGTATATGGCTAGAACTCGAGAGAGAGTAACAAAAGGAAGAGGGGTAGGAAACAAATGAAATTATCTTTCATTTATATGCTGCATCCGGTCTAGTTCAGAAGATCCAAAATTAATCTTATCTTCCACTTGTAAAAATCTCATTCATCTAGTTGAATTTCTCGGAATAATGTAATGTGACGTAGTTTGGGTTGTCCATTTTAAATTCGGTGGATCCCAACAGGTTGATCTCGGATTATCAATTATTTAATAATGCTTAATTGATAACTTTTAATCATCTCTTAATTAGTACTTCATTCAAAATAATGATTCGAGTCATTACGATCTTTAGCAAGGTTCCAAGTAAGGCACCAACCAAAACCCCTTATGAAATTTGGACATGTAAAAAGTCTAGTCTTAAGTATTTGCATGGGACTCAAGAACGGTCAGTTGTTTTTTTTATTGGATACTCTGAAAGATCCAAAGGTACAAATTTTATGATCCCACAAATAAGTTGATTTTTTAGTCGGAAAGTGCTCGGTTCTTTGAATATGTTGAGTTTGGGGAGGGGAGGGGGGATAAAGTAAGAAATAGATGATCTTATCAACTTCTGCCAAGCCATGGAAAGTTCTAACTCTCAAAAGTGGAATGATGCCATGAATGAGGAGATAAAATCCATGAATAACAATGATGTGTGAGATCGTGTACCATTGCCTAAATGTATGAAACTTATTGGTTGAAAATGGATATTTAAAATCAAGAGAGATTTGAAAGGCAATGTGGAAAGATATAAGGCTCGTCTTTTGACTAAAAGCTTTACATTTTCGCTAAAAAGCTTTACACGAAAAGAACATATTGATTATAAAGACACATTCTTTATGGTTTCTTCGAAAAACTTTTGAAGGATAATAATGGCTTTGGTGGTGTATTTTGATTTTGAGTTTCATCGGATTGATGTAAAGTATGCGTTTCTAAATGATGAAACAATTTATATGGTGAAGGAAAAAAAAAAATTTTCCAAAGACACAAATAATATAGTTTGCAAATTAAATAAATACATCTATGGACTCAAACAGACATCTCGACAATGGTATTTCGAAGTTCATCAAGTAATCATCTCATTTGGTTTTAAGATGAATTTGGTCGATGATTGTGCGTACCATAAGTTCAGTGGGAGTAAGCATATTTTTCTGGTTTTATGTGTTGATGACATCCTACTTGCTAACAACAATATAGAGTTGTTGCATGACACTAAGATATGTCTAGCTAAGAATTTTAGAGATGAAAGATTTTGGTGATACATCTTTTGTACTGGGTATCCAGATACATTGAGATAGTTCTCAAGGTATTATTGGATTATCTTAGAAATGCTATATCGAGAAAGTTCTCAAACGATATGAGATACAAGACTGTAAACCAACGGATACACATGTGGCTAAGAGAAACAAATTTAGTCTCAAATAATGCCCCAAGAATGATTTTGAGGAGAAAGAAATGCAGAAGATTCCCTATTCATATGCAGTAGGAAGTCTAATGTATGCTCAGCTTTGTACACATCTAGATGTTGTGTACGTGACAGGAATGTTGGAAAGATATCTAAGTAATCCAGGAGTAGAACTTTGGAAAGCAGTCAAAAGAGTTTTACGGTATCTACAGAGAACAAAAGATTACATGCTCATATATCAAAGGTTGGATCAGCTTAAGATCATTGGGTATACTGACTCTGATTTTGCTAGATGCCAAGATAGTACATCTATCTCCTTGCTGGAAGTGTCATTTCTTGGAAGAGTACTAAACAGTCTCTTATAGCCTCTTCCACCATAAAAGCTAAGTTTGTAACATGTTATGAGACATCCAATCATAGAATATTGTTGCAAAATTTCGTCATGAGACTGCGCATTGTTAATGGCATTAAAAAGCCAATAAGAATACATTGTGATAATAAATCAACAGTTATGTATTCCCATAACAATAAGAGCTCGACAAAGTAAAAACTTATTTATATCAATTTCCTGGTTGTTAAAGAAAGAATTTGGAGTGGAAAGTTGTCTATTGAGCATATATGTACAAACTCCATGGTTGTGGATCCGGTTGCTAAGAGACTACCACCCAAACAGTTTCATGAGGTACTGCTCGTATGAGTGTTATGTCAATTGAGAAAATTCAGTTTAATTGGAGTTTATTTTTTAAATTATTTTCAATTGTAGACATTTTCAGTTACAGTTATGTAAATTTATTTTATGCAGAAATAAATTTCAAGTTAAGTCACACTCTGATTATGATTTAAAATTTGATCTTAATGAGATTTAAGGAGGACCAGTTGAAAATAAGCATGTTATAATCGCATTGCATGAAATTTACACGCTACACATCTAATTCATGATCCATGTCATTCATTTGTCTTGGTATATGTGACCATTGATGGGTTTATTTACCTTGAGTATAGTGAATACTGATTTGATTCTATGTTGATGTTATTGATGGACCAGATATGTTATAGATACATTTCAGAATGACAATATTTTTGAGCTCATAAGGTTGTTGTCACAAACATAATTATAAGGTTACACATATGGCCAAAGTGGGAGAGTGTTTGATCAATTTTATTTATATGAGCTTATGTGAATAATTATGCTTTGCGCGTTGTCTATTAAATTATACTCAAAATTGAAGTAATTGGTTAAAGTTTTGGTTATTGAGCTTTAATATATCTAATATGTTGTGGGTCTTTAATATGTAGAGACAATATTGTAATTTCTGTTTTTATGATGAATTAAAATAGAAATATCATAAGATTTATGGTCATGATCCCAGATCGTGCGAAATCAAATTATCTATTCTCTCTTCCATTAAGAAAATAGTTCAGAAGAGAAAACTAAATAATTCTCTCAAAAAAAAGAGTGTGTAGATATAGAAAATCAAGACACGTTCTAAAAAATTTAAAATTATAACTTCTGATATGTTTTTATTTAAATTCTCAATCAAATTCTTAATAATTTAACATGACGAACTACATAGTTTATAGATTTTTTGGAGCAGAAGTGTGTCCTTGGAACAACCTATGAACAAATGGTTCTCATTTTTTGTGGCCCAAGTTGTTTAGTGGCAGGAAAACTTGACTAAAACAGTGTACAATTTGCAAATATCTTTAAATTCTCCTATATACGCAATAATTGGTAAGACTGATAGTTATTTACCTACATACGCAATAATTGGTACGACGGATGGTTATTTACAATTGCATAAATGGAGATCTATCCCAGCATCACATTAATGTTACTTTAGGTTTTGTTTGTTATTGCATCTTATATAATTGGTTTAGCAATTTTGATACGATGTTCACTTATCGTGCTGATCTCTGTATCTTTTATATATTTGGTTTAACAATTTTGATATGATGTTCACTTATCGTGCTGATCTCTGTATCTATTTACGAGGTAACACTCATTTATTGGAAATATAATTTAGATATTTTTTATCAAATCTAATAGATTAATAATATTTTATTGATAGGCATAGAGATGAGCACAGTGAATGAATAACATATCAAAATTGTCGATACGTAAAGTATGAACTCAGATCCAACAACATCAATTAATCAATGTGTTAAACATGGACCATACATAAAATCAATGTATTATATTGACTACATAACGCGTGTACATCGAAAGCTAGTGTATATTAATTTGGGACATTTTTTTTCCGTGTAATGTGATATCTTACATTATTTTGATGGGACTTGCTTGGGAACATTGTATGATTCTTTTTTTTAATCGGTCTGTCTTAAAATAGCATTCAATCGGTCGGATCAGTTCAACTAGAAGGTCGGATCGAGACATTGTTATATCATATAAAATAATAATATATTTAAATTATAAATATTTTAAGTGTTTGTATAAATAATACAAATATATCAAATTTTAAAAAAAATTAAATAAACTCTAAGGCATAGTTTGGTACACATGATAGGATAAACATGTGATATATAATATAAGGATAAGTTAAGGATAAATAAGATGTATGATATTATATTTAATGTTTGGTATGATTTTAATAAGAGTGATTAAATTTATATATTAGATTTTAATGACAAAATTAACCTTATCATAATAAATTTTATAATTTCAAAGTTGTTGCTTGAGTTAATAATTATCTGTTCATAATAAATTTTATAATTTAAAAATTTGCGTACAATTTAAATATAAATTTAAAAAATTTATTTGACAATTTAAATATCATTTTATTTTTATAAATTTATGGCAAAAAAGAAAGAAAATCAAAAAAATAATTATGTAATTTATTAAATTTAGAACTACACGTGACACTTATAAAACAAACGAAGTACTCAAAAAATTTGAAATACGATAAACTAATATTGGTTATTTTCTAAAAAACGAAAATTACTATAATTAACAAATTAAAAATCCAAGGTGTTCCAAATCGGGTTTCCATATCAAACGATAGGGTTTATGATTTTTATATATTGAAGACAATTAAGTCATTTGTGATGTTTTTTATCATTAAATTAAAATACTATTAAAATAATATTTTTAACAAAATTCAAATACTTTTTTATTATATATATATATATACAATAAAAAAATTAAAATTAAAATATATTTTTTTAAAAAAAAAAACCTCGTTTAGCCTGTTTCGATGCGACGTGCTCTTGATCGATAAAATTGTTTTTTTGTGTATTGACCCGTACACATGTATGGCTGAGGATGTCAGCAAATAAAGTAATAATAATTAAATGTAATAAAATACAAGTTGCAAGAATTTGACATACAAATTGGCATGCCAAGTCCAACACTCGCAGCGGGCAAATATTCTTGTGCGCCAGAAAGAAACCCAACCCGGGATAACGCAGAAGCCGAGAAGGCAGCATGGCGTGGCCGATATTGTTGCTGCCTTTTGTTGGCATGGTGGCAGCGATGACTGCTTTATCAGGCAATATGGTAATAAGCAAGATGGCTATGTCAAATGGCGCCAGTTTCTACATTATATCCGTGTATTCCAATGCCTTGGCCACTGTCGTTCTCTTCCCCACGGCGTTTATTTTCCACTGGTAAAACTCTTTTCTTGGTTCAGTTTTTGGTGGGTGTTCAAGAAATTGTTGTTTGTTATTTGTGTATTTGATTATTTGCAGGTATAAAATCCCACCGGTTACGTTTGCTGTTCTTTGGAGAATTTTGTTGCTTGCTCTGTGCGGGTAATTCATTACTTAACTAGTTTGGATTGTTCGTGTTGCGAAGCATTAATGGTCCCGTCGGATTTGAGTTTCACCACCAACAATAACCTTTGGTGGAGTACAGATCCAGTTTTAATTCCAAGAACATCGTATTTATGGTTGTTTTCTTGATTTTTTTTTTCCTGTGTCAAGTTGCTTAGCAGATATTGGGAGTTATGCTGGTATAAACTATAGCTCCCCCACACTGGGATCAGAGTTACTGAATCTGGTTCCAGGTTTTGCTTACATACTCGCCATCATATTCAGGTAATCTCCAAGTCTATTATATCATATTTCAATCTTTTTCGCACTTCAGACTCGACCACCGATACAAATCTTGATAACTTTAGGATGGAAAAACTAAAACTGACACAATCAAGTGGCATGCTTAAGTTTTTGGGAACTCTTGTTTTGATCGCGGGGGCGTCTATTGCGACGCTATACAAAGGAGCAGCAATCTTGAACAAACCATCAAGCTTAACCTCTCCGGTATACTTATTGGCATCACCAGAAAATTGGATTCTTGGAGGAACTTTACTTGCAATGGCTGCCTTTTTAACCGCGGCATGGTCTGTAGTTCAGACTACAATTCTCAAGATATACCCGGTTGAGATGATCATAGTGGCGATTTACTGCGTCATTGTGACAATTCAATCATTGGTTATTGCTCTGATTGCAGAAAAAGATTTAACTGCTTGGAATTTACAAGCTGAGATGGGCTTAGTTGCTGTATTATATGCGGTAAGAAAATGATATATTCCACAGATCGTTCATTCATAAATATACAAATATGGAACTATGAAAGTAAAATCATATCAAAGTTTTATACCGATCTTCATAACACTGATTGCGATTCAAGCCTGTGATCTTTGATTTCCAATGGTTTCTTGTCTCATTAGTTTGTCACAAAGTGGGGTGTGGCAAAAGAGAGATTAACATTGAAGATTATGTCTGTTGAATTTTGTTGATAAACCATGTCGAACGGAGTGGCCTAATAAAGTCGGTTGTTTTGCCATTTTAGGGACTTGTCAATATATCATTCCGACTCTACTTGATGTCTTGGTGCCTTAGGAGGACAGGACCACTTTTCGTTACTATGTTCAATCCCTTGGTGATCGTCATTTCTGCGATCATCGGCCTCATCTTCTTTAAAGATGTTCTCTATGTCGGCAGGTATGGAGTTTTTCAACGTGTTAAGTTGCGGATTTGGATCCTCTAATGTGGTTGAAAAGACAGCACCTGGTGATTTGCATTTTTATACAAGATGATCAGTTGATCATCTGATGAACCTCACACAGTGTCAGATGCGTGTAAAAAGTGCGTGCTGTGTTTTCAACCACAGCAGAGGATCCAAATCCTTAAGTCGCATATCATCCATCCTTCATAGTATGATGCATTTTCGACGCGCAATTCTTGGTTCATATGAGCAATCCGTTTGAATGTTCCTGCAGTGTGGCTGGTTCAATTGTGCTAGTTATTGGGTTGTATACTGTTGTTTGGGGAAAGGCAAAAGAAAACATGGTAAAGGATGATATTGAAGGAAGCAATGGACACTCATTAGGCCATCATAAAGTCCCCTTATTGCAAGATGAAGAAGCATAGAATCTTTAAGGATGTTTGGGGAATTTTTTTGTTTAAAGGAAGAAATTGCAATTTTTTATTTTATATGTTTGTTTTTTTACGATTTTAGTAATGTATTTTATAATTAGTTTTAATTAAATATCTTACCATTATAATTTTTTATAGAATATTGTTATATCACATCACAAATCAGCATCACGTCGGTGTCACATGAATCAACATTACTTCGGAAAAATGACTGTAATTACAAAAAAGAAAACGAAGATAGTGGAATAAAACTGAAATTAAAAACACAAGTAACCAAAATCGCTAGGAATCAAATTTTAAATGAAAGTTACGATTTTCCCTTAAAAAACATGTTTTCCTTCATGGTATGTCTCACTATGTGTAAATTATATGAAATTTATTTAAAAATATATCTTGTTAATATAATTATAAAGTGGATATTTTATAGAACAAAATATGAACTATTTTTTTTAATATTTAAAATATGTACCAGTACCACGTTGATATAAAGTATAAACCATGAATTGTTTATATATATTATATTTTAAAAAAGTGTAGATAGAGCAAGTGTTTTCTAGTTGTCTATATATATGTAATTATATTATATATTATATATTATATATTTTAAAAAAGTGCAGATAGAGCAAGTGTTTTCTAGTTGTGAATAAAGTGTTTTCTTGTTGTGAAATATCAAATTTATCATCCTTCAAATGCTTATTTAATTCAATAATCTAATGACAACAATGACATTTCACATTTGATTACTCATTTGGCAAGAGCATGTCTCTTATGAGATGGTCTCATGAATCTTTATCTGTGAGACGGGTCAATTCTACCGATATTCACAATGAAAAGTAATACTCTTAGCATAAATAGTAATATTTTTCATAGATGACCTAAAATAAGAGATCCGTCTCACAAAATACGATCCGTGAGATCGTTTCATATAAGTTTTTGCCATTGGAGAATAGCATTTTATTAATTAATTGTAAAAATTCAATTCTATATTAAATACAAATTAAAATGCACAATCAAATTATGCCCTCACTCATAAATGAATTGGTGACCTTGATATCTCGTTAATTGAGCAGTAATACCACTAAATTGCACAATCAAATTATATATTTTTTTGTGGGATTGAAGAGGTCTTACACATGGCTAAAAGGCAGGTCTTACACCCATTGAGGTCAATAATTGTCATTTCGTTTGTTACTGTCTCATTTCTATTGCGACGATGTACAAAGGAGCAGACTACAATTCTCGAGATATACCCGGTGGAGATGGATCATATTGGCGATTTACTGCGTCTTTGTGACAATACAATCCTTGGTTATTGCTCTGACTCTTTGCATTAACATGCATGTCAATCTAATATGTGTCGGATTGAGATTGTATTTGGTTTTCTCTTATCATGAATAAACCATTTTAGATGTCTCTCCTCGATCTTATCCTCTACGAGGTGTAGCAAAAGTGAGATTAGGAGCGTATTTGTACGCACTTCTGAAAGGTCAAGTGTACTATCGGATAACTAAGAAGTCTACGAACACCCTTTAACACACTGTTTAAGCACTTCGACATGTTGGTCGTCATCGCTCTACGATGCATGCCTACCACTGTCAGGATCTAGATTCCATTTCTCTTTTTAAATTTCTGCCAAATATATGTGCGCCAAATTGTTTTTGTTCTTAATTGCTTTCATTGTCGTTTCGAACTTATAAATTTGGTATTGTGTACACGCTTCCCAATATAAATCTTTCAAGTATACATCTTTGAACTTAGCATTAAAATTTGAGCATAAATGTCTCAAACAAAAATAATGCACACCATGTGAAGGTTGAAAATATGATAGATCCTTAATAGCTCGCACAATTCCATTATGCCTATAAAAAAATCAAACACACACTATTTACAACACAAACAACATGGCTGTCTAGATTCTTTGAGAACCATTTCCACGAGTTGTTTCTTCATCCATGATGACGAAAACTAGTGGTGAAAATTGATTGTTTGCATCCAAAATGACAACTATCAACATTTTGTGTTTATATTTTGTGTAAATTTATGTACCATCGATACTAATGATTTTGAGACAGTGTCGAAACCCACCTATGCACGGCTTGAAAGCCCAACAAACATAGTTCAACATTTTATCGCTTGGCTGTTCGATCTAAGATGGTCCACTCCACAATTGTTTCAAGATTACATTTGAACAGAGTACCATATATATTTTGAAAGAAGTTGGACTAAGCTCTCTCTAAAAAAAACATTAAATTTATTTTAAAAAATATTATCTTGTTAATATATTTATAAGAAAATAAAATATGGAGTACTTTTGTAGATTAACATATGGGCTACTTTGATATAAACCATGAATAATGATATAATAAATTGTTGGTAGGGCTGACTAGATTATTAGCTGTGTGGGTCTTTTTTTAAAATGAAATTCAATTATTTGTGGGGTTGTAGAAAGTTTGATGCAACTTGTTATAATAATCTCTAATTATATTTTTTTTAGTTTGAATTTTTTAAAAAAATATCTTTAGATGACTTTGTTTGTTATATCCTTACGTAAAATTTTGACGTATAATTCTTAAAACAAGAAATTTTGACGTATAGCAATCATTACAATTTTGCGAAAAGAAAAGCAGACTTATTTTCAACTATTTTTTTTATGTATATTTAATTTTGATATTTTAAAAATAATCCCAATGAAAATATAAATTTCTTGACAATTTGGGAGGATTTATTATTGAATCTTGATATTTTTTATTGAGTTGTTTATAATATCTATCTATAATATCGAACGTATGTCGTTTTATTAAAAATTATAGTTGACGTTAACAGCGTAACTCAAATTTTTTAAATCGTACAACAACTCAAACGTCATTGTTCGATCGCTCTTATAGCAGAAACAATTATTGTATCCCGATAATATCACGTCTCCGCCAGTGCGCACACACATATTTTGAAAATAAATATTAATTCGGTGGCCAAAATGATTTATTTATTGAGTAGGCCTCTTGTGAGAACGTTTTTATTCGTGAGACTAACAAATCATGTCTATATTTATAATAAAATTATTAAATTTTCATGAGTGATCCAAATAAAAGATCTGTTTTACAAAATTAATTAATAAGACAGTTACAAAAAATTTTTGTTTTATTTATTTTATTAATACAACGAGGAGTAGGGGTGGAAAAATATACCGAATTATCGGTATACGGAGGTTACCGTACCGAAAAATATCGAATTACCGAAATTTTCGGTATGGTAACGGTATGAAATTTGAAATTTTCGGTATATACCGAAATAATATATATAAATTTTAAAATATTTTTTTTTGATATAAAACGATATATATCGATGCTGTACCAAAATAAAGAATTTAAGTTATGTTTGGACTCATCATGTTGGAATAGTCCAAATCAAAGTTCAGTGAAGCAACTTCACTCATAGTTGAGAATTTAAACTGTTGAGAAGTCTTATCTTTATCTTTATAGCCTAACCTTACAGCTAGCTAGAGGACTGAATGCTGATCCTCGACTTGTTGAAAAGCTGACAGTCTTCAGAAATCACAGGACCTCAGACATTGTTGCAAAGATAGCGGATGAAGAAGTCGCACATGTTGCGGTTGGAATTTATTGGTGTTTATTGATGTCTTGGATATCCAGACACATGATGCGATTGGTATTTATTGTCTATATGGATTTGTTTTGTATATATCTTTCCTGGTCTCTTTGACTGTCTTGACGGATTTGTTAAGTATTAGTAATCATTGACCTTGAAATTACAAGAGAATGAATTTTTTATATATATTTTCGGTATGACGGTATTTTACCAATACAGTACCGACTTTTCCGTATGCCGACTTTCAGTATACCAAAAAGTCGGTAAGATAACGGTATCATTTTTCTCATACCGATATTTTTGATATGGTATACAATATCCAAAATTTCGATACGATATACCATACCGACCACCTCTAACGAGGAGGGCGAGGAGATATTAATTCCGTGGCCAAAATGAATTCTGAAAGAAGCGTAGCAGCCACTAAGGAGTAAGGACCGTCATTATTATAATTATTAAATAGTCTGCCTGCGAAGTCCAGCAAGAATCCAAATTCCCACACTAAACTCGTTGCCAATTCATCGAAGCAACTGAATCCGAGCATAGCGCTGAGGCAGTGGCCAATGATTGAAAACTCGATCCTTTCGTAGGCATAATTTCTGCCGTTTCTGCTTTAGCCATTAACATGATAATAACCAAGAGGGCTGAAAGGAAACGTGTACAAATTTATCTCCTAAATTATTTTCTTTTTTATAAGATATTGCATAAAATATTGAGTTTCCTAAACTCTAGATTTAATTTTTAATATTTAAAAGAATTTATTTACTAATGAAAGACTATTTTTCTTATCTTGTAAGAATATATTCGAAGAACTCTATCAGAGCAACACAATTCTATGTATATTGAAGAATGATTGATGCACGAGGAGAGGAAAAAACAGAGACGAGAAAAATAAAACAGACAAGCTCCTCATACAAGAAGAGTGGTTGGAAGATTGAAGACTATTCCAAAGGCGATCATAGTTGTTTATACTGTGTTGCCATTGAATGTTGGAGACATCTGAAGACAACAATTGTGAAAGTGTTGATTGACAATTTCATTTTGTTACTCTAGTTTTCGGTATATTGTTTTGCATTCATTGGTTTCGTTTTATGTCTGATTATTTGTTTTAGGATGCAATTTGTTTTCTTAATTTGTTGAGAAAATTATCTCTTCATAGAATCACTAGTATTGGTTTTGTAAACTGACTTTACGTTTTTAGTTATTATTTTTCCCCAAGATGTCGCACAAGTATTTATACTTACGCATAAATATATCTGAGTTACTTTTATTTTAGTTATTTATTTGTGTGTTTTATTATTCCGCTGCTTGTCGTAAGGTGTTACAACATCTGAGACTACATCTATATCTGATACACATAAAGTTTTTACCGTTCTTGTTAAATAGAATTCTTTCGATTGGTATCAGAGCCTCCACTTTACAAAGTGAGACTCTGGTTATTTTTGTTAACATGTAAAATTAATGGATGCACACTTACAAACACTGCACTACGATCACCTGTCTTGTATGGATCCATCTACAGTCTATGAAAGGTCAAGATCATAATATATATTAAGTTCATAAATGATAGAGAATGGAAACGAGTTGTCACTGGTTGGACTCCACCGAATAGAGTAGATGAAGATTGTGACAGCCTGCCAAAGCCATAAAGTGAATGGATAGCTGATTAAATCCAAGTTTCGAACCACAATTCAAAGGCTTTAAATGTCATCTTCACATCAGTCGATCTAAACATGTTTAGTTTGATTAGCAATTGCGTTTCTGCTAAGGATGCATGAGAAATATTTCAAAAATATTGTGAATGATCTGAAAGTGTGTGAAGGAAAAAATTGAAGATGTGTGCATCAAAATTCGAAATTTTGAGGATGAAAGATACTAAAACAATCACATAATATGATCGCCATTTGAGAGAGATAGCTAATGAAGTTTAGACTTTGTGATCCAAATTCAAACTAACGACTGGCCAACAAAGTCCTATGATCACTTCCTGAACGCTTCAATATCAAGATTTGTGCAATTGATGAAGCACAAGACACATCTCAACTCTCTCTGGAAGACTTGGTCGGTTCTCTTCATATTTTCGAAATGAACACGGACTTACAAAAAAGGACAAATGTAAGACCATTGCTTTCCAAGTGTAATGATTCCTTCAAAGATCTTCTTCAATGAACACAAGAAATCAATGAGTCGGATCTCTGTGAAAACTCTATCTCTTTAATCACGAAGAAGTTTGGAAAATATCTGAAAATAATTAGAATTAAAAAGAAGATTGAACAACAATCTATATTTACAAGTCACACTGCTTCTGAAAAAATTCGATGACATCTACCCACCCAAGGACAATCTCTGCTAAGGATTGAAGGCAGAATCAATTTGATTATATGAAATTTGATTTTGTGCAATGTATTTTGTGCTATTACATCATTGACTGCGCAAGTATTTTCACTGACTACATAGATAGCTGCATTGAATAAAGTGAGCACATAAATAACATAGGCTTTGGTGGCTATGGAGGATATCGAGGTAACCCTCCCCCTAATAATTATCATCCTAGTTTAAGAAATCATGAGAATTTCTCATATGCAAATAATAAGAATGTGTTGAATCATCCATCGGGGTTCAATACACAAAAGGGAGAAGGGAAGCCATCATTTGAGGATCTGGTAGGAACATTTGTGGCTGAGTTTGGTAAGAGAATGACTAGAATTGAGTCTCGTCTTGATAGTACGGAGACACACGTGGGAAATATGGGTGCCACGATGAAGTCCTTGGAAACACAGATTGGGAAACTGGAAAATGCATTAAAAGATCAAAACAGGGGTCAGTTTCCTAGTAATACTGAAGTGAATCCAAGAGAACAGTACAAGAAATTGGGCTTGAGGAACCCAAGTTTGCAGTTGAAAAAGACAAGAAAGTGGAAAGCGTTGGAATTGAGGATAACAAAATTGATGAGAAAAAGACTGAAGAGAACAGGACTTGAACAGAAACCTGTGGTGAAAACGACTTTCCCTTATCCTCAAATATTTAAGAAGAAGACTATGGATGATCAGTTTGCAAAATTCCTAGAGATTTTTAAGAAGATTCACATCAATATACCATTTGCTGATACTATTGAGCAAATGACAAACTATGCAAAATTCATTAAAGATGTGATGTCTAAGAAGAGGAGGCTGCAGAAGTATGAGACAGTGAAGCTAACCGAAGAGTGTAGCCCCATCCTCCAAAAGAAGCTACCATAGAAATTGAAAGATCCAGGGAGTTTTACTATTCCTTACTTTATTGGTGATACTCAATGTAGCTGAGTTTTATGTGATTTAATAGCAAGTATTAATATGATGCCATTTTCTATTTACAAGGACTTGGAGCTTGGAGAGATTAAACCAACCACTATAACCTTGCAGCTTGCAGGCATAAGTATTATGTATCCACGTGAGATCGTTTAAGATGTACTGGTAAAAGTGGATAAGTTTATTTTTTCTGGTGACTTTGTAATTTTAGACATGGAAGATGATCATGATGCTTCATTAGTCTTTGAGAAACCTCTTCTAGCGATTGGAAGAGCATAAATAGATGTGCATAAGGGAGAACTCACCTTGAGAGTTGGTGGAGAAGAAGTTATTTTTAATATCTATCATGCCACAAAGGGATCGAACGAGGTAAGTACGTATAAAAGTATTGATGTTATGGACCCATGTTTGTCTCTTGATTGTGCTAGAACTAAGGATCCCTTGGAGAGGTGTTTGGTTAGTGCTACTGGAACTGCTGAAGAAGATGATTGGGAAGTGAAAGAGCAACTTGTGGCTCTTGATGGGTTGTAGAAAAAAGGATGCACCGTTTGAGGATTTGAAAGTAGAAGAGCAAAGATATGTAATACCATACTCTCCTGATTTGAAAGAATTTCCAAGCCATCTTTGCTATGCATTCTTATGTGAGAAGTCGACATATCTGGTAATCATCTCTTCCTCCCTTGTGATGAAAAAGATAAATTGTTGAGAGTGTTGAAGAAGTTTAAAACTGCTTTAGGATGGTCAATTTCTGATATTAGGGGAATTAGTCCCATTATATGCATGCATACAATTCTGATGGAGGAGTCATATACTCCTTATGTGGATCACCAGAGGAGGTTGAATCCAGCGATTAAAGAGGTTGTAAAAAATGAGGTGTTGAAACTGTTGAATGCTGGTGTGATTTATGCTATTTCTGACGGTAGTTGGGTGTCACTTGTGCATGTTGTACCTAAAAAGTATGGAATAACTGTGGTAAGAAATGAAAATAATGAATTGATCTCTACTCGCACTGTGACTGATTGGAAAGTATGCATTGATTATAGGAAGTTAAATAATGCCACACGCAAAAAACATTTTCCACTATCTTTTATTGATTAGATGTTTGATAGACTTGCTGGTTATTGTCTATCACGCCTCGAGCCCGGGCCCGCGCCTGCGTGACTGCACAATGTGCCTCTACAGCAACTACTTCGTATTCGTCCTCGCTTTTACGAAAATGATTAACCCAAGTTGCTATAGAAGTCCATTGTAAGCCAGTATAAACTCGTTTTAAATATGTAATTTTTATGATGTGGGACAAGGGTATCACAATCACCCCTTCTTGAGAACGCAACGTCCTCGTCGCGCCCTGACCCTTCGATCCACCAGCGCCGAGAATCTAGAGGTGGCTCCTACAGGTTCAAGCGGTGGCTCCCGTCATGTATCACTTTGCCCCGCAGGTTCAAGAGGTGGCTCCCATGCACGTAGCACTTTGCCCCGCATAGCACTTATTTCCCGGTGTTTCATGCCGGTGACCGGCTCTGATACCTTTTTGTCACGTCCCGAGCCCGAGCCCGCACCTGCGTGACTTCACAATGGGCCCCTATAGCAACTACTTTGTATTCGTCCTCGTTTTTACAAAAAATGATTAACCCAAGTTACTATAGAAGTCCGTTGTAAGCCATTATAAACTCGTTTTAAATCTGTAATTTTTAAGATGTAGGACATGTGTATCACACTGTCACTATTGCTTTTAGATGATTATTCAGGTTATAAAAAGATTGCGATAGCACCAGAAGACCATGAAAAGACTACATTCACGCGTCCCTATGGCACATTTGATTTAAGGAGGATGACTTTTGGGCTATGCAATGCTATGCTACTTTCCAGAGGTTCATGATGGTCATATTTGCAGACATGGTAGAGGAAATCATGGAAGTATTAATGGATGACTTCTCGGTATTGGGTTCTTCATTCGATCATTGTTTACATAACCTTTCTCTTGTGTTGCAGAGATGCCAAGAAAAGAACTTAGTTCTCAACTGAGATCAATGTCATTTATGGTACAAGAGAGAATTGTTCTTGGATCTAAAGTGTCTACTAGGGGACTAGAGGTAGACAGAGCCAAAGTCAATGCAATTGAAAAGCTTCCTCCACCAAAAAACATCAAAGGAATAAGGAGTTTCCCAGGACATACGGGGTTTTATGGTAGATTTATTAAAGATTTCTTTAAAATCACTAAATTCCTATGCAATTTGCTTTAAAAAGAGTCTATATTTATATTTCATGATGACATTCTGCAGGCATTCGAGAAGATCAAGAAATCATTAGTGACAACACCAATTATGATAGTTTGCATTTGACAAGTTTAGGCCTTATCTGATCGGCACAAAGGTATTTGTTTTCCCTGACCATGTAGCAATTTGCTACTTATTTGCCAAGAAGGATGCAAAACCACGCTTGATAAGGTGGATTTTGCTACTACAAGAATTTGACTTCGAGGTCAAAGATAAGAAGGGGAATGAGAATCAAGTGGCAGATCACTTGTCAAGACTGGAGTTGGAGTAGAAAAAAGAAGAGAGAGCTAGACAAGAAACATTTCCAGATGAACAACTCTTCGAGGTAAATTATGTACTTCGTTGGTTTGCTGATATTGCTAATTTCTTGTCTTGTGGTTTTTTCCCTCCAGAGTTAAACCATCATCAAAAGAAGAAATTCTTCCATGACATCAAATTATTCCTATGGGACAACCCATATGTGTTCAAGAGGAATGCTAACCAAGTTAATAGGAGATGCATGGATGGTGTGGAAGCCCAAAAAATTTTGGACCAATGTCATTATTCACCGTATGGTGGACATTTTGGAGCATCACGAATAGCTGCTAAGATATTACAATCCTGTTTTTATTGGTCTAGTTTGTTGAAAGATAGTTATACCTTAGTAAAATCATGTGATAGATGCCAGAGGTTAAGAAACATCTCTAGACGTCACAAATTACCACTGACAAATATTTTGGAAGTGGAACTTTTTGACGTTTGGGGCACAGATTTCATGGGGCTTTTTCCCCTTTCTTTTGGTCATTCTTATATCTTATTAGCTGATGATTATGTATCAAAGTGGGTGGAAGAAATTGTTACCAGTACTAATGATGCTCGTGTTGTAGCTAAGTTTGTGCATAAGAATATCTTCACAAGGTTTGGAACTCCAAGGGTCATTATAACTGACGAAGTTACGCATTTTTGCAATAAGATTTTCAACTCACTTTTGGTTAAATACAGTGCAAAGCACAAGGTGGCATTAGCATATCATCCTCAGTCGAATGGACAAAGCTGAAATATCCAACTGGAAAATTAAACAAATATTGGAGAAGACTGTCAACACTAACCGGAAGGATAAAGCTATTAAGTTGGATGATGCATTGTGGGCTTATCGGGCTGCATTCAAGACGCCTATTGGGATGTCTCCTTATAGGCTGGTTTTTGGTAAAGTGTGCCACTTGCTGCTAGAGTTGGAGCATAAAGCATTCTGGGCAGTAAAAAAGTTGAACTTTGATTTGAAATCTTGTGGCGATATGAGAAAACTAAAGCTGAATGAGATGGATGAATTTCGCAATGAAGCATATGAGAATGCCGAGATCTACAAAGAGCAGAACAAGAAGTGGCATGATAAAATAATTACGCACAGGGATTTTGAAACGGGACAACAGGTGTTACTTTTTAATTCTCGTATCAGATTGTTCCCAGGTAAGTTGAAATTGTGATGGTCAGGATCGTTTACAGTAGAGGTAGTGCAACCATACGGAGCAATGGAGCTCAAATGCGATGATGGCAGAACTTTTAAGGTAAATGGCCAGCAAGTGAAGCATTATTTTGAAAGCGAGGTGTGAAACATGGACAATGTCCCACTTGCCGAGTCTACTTAGAAAAAGACCAGAGTCAGGCTGACGACTATAAATTAAGCGCTGAATGGGAGAAAACCCATCCCTGTATTTCTACTTCTTGTTTTTTTAAAAAAGTGTATAAGCAGTGGCTCGTGTGCACCAACGCTAATACACATGTTGCCACGCGCGCAGGATCAGTGGAGAAAAATAGAGGCGCGCGCTCGGCCACTCCTGATCATGCGGGCCAGTGCACACGCAATCATCAATGAAGGCCCGATGTGCGCGCGCCATCAAACCAGTACATGCGCAGCCATGCGCGCTCAATCAGTCACGCAGGACAGAATCATGCACGCGGCAACACCAGTTCATGCGCACCTGCACACGCTCAATCATTAAGGAGGGCCAAGGGTGCACGCGCAGCTGCTCGAGATCGCGTGCAGCTGCACGTGAAGCACCCTCACTCGAGTATGACAAAGGGATATTGTATTGAAACACAAGGATCTTGCCACATTCTAGATGTGTTTGAGTTTTCTTTCCACCACAGAGTTTTTTGTGGCCTTTCAACACAAGAATGGTGGAAAATAATCCTCGGATTTATAAAATTCATAAAAGTTGAGTTCGGGAGCATTGTCTGATCGAAAAGATTGAATTTTTTGTCCAAATGGAGTGTAAATCATCTTGCAGAAATTTGAAAACACATTCAAAACATCTGATTTGGATTTCAACAAATAGATCTATGTACAACGAGTGTGATCATCAACTATAGTTAGTACCTGTATACCTGAATGCTAAAAGGAGTAAAAAGACCCCAAATACCAATATGAATTGGTTGAAAAGGGCTATTGTAGAGTGTATTTTGTGAAGTAAAAAAAAAAAAAAACTCTTTTGTTTGGACAAAGGATAGGTCGAACTATGGAAGTAAAAAAAAAAAAAAAAAACCTCTTTTGTTTGGAAAAAGGATAGGTCGAACAATGGATTACGCCATCATGACTCAGGGAAATTGTCACGCCCCGAGACCGGGGTTAGTCGACACCGGCGTTGTCTTGCAATCACATAATTACAAAACAACAAGCCTCGTAGTAAATCACAATAACCAGTCTTTTTCATAACAAGTAATCGTCTTTACAATGCGATGGAAATCAAATGCGAAAGCGAAATACATGATAATAAAATTAAAAGACAGAGCAAATTCGACTGGTCTCGAATTGGGTTTGCTTCATCACCATCCCCAAAAGTAATCTTGCTCTTCACCCACGATTTGGTCCTCGTTCTTATCTGGGTGGGAATGTAAGGGGTGAGTATTTTGGGAAATACTCAGTAAATGGGGGCCGATCGTGCATAACAAATATCAAGGATATACATACGAATAGATTATCGTAATTTCAATATTAAGCATGTTGAATCAAATACTAACAAAATACGAATATAGCACTGAAAATCATCTCATTTTCTATGGTTTTACTGATCAGTCCCCTATATGTTACTCCTCTAAGGGGCGAGGCCAAAGGAACGGTTATTATAACCCACCGCATCAGGGCCTAAACAGAGAATATCCAAGTTCGGAATTTCCTTTACCATTTCTAAATCGAATCATTACAGTGCATTTCAAATAATTCAACATGTTTTCAAATATTATAACTGATATCGAACAACGAATAATTCAGGGGATTTCATAACAAATGGAAACGAATATATCATGCCGATCGAATTTTCAAAGTCATATTTAATTTATTTTCGAAATATATCATGCTCACTTAAAAAGAAAATAAGTGAGCCAAATCCTTTATATAATAATTTATATATTCAAAAGTCCACTTTAAAAATAATCAAATAAGTGGACTATATTTATTAAAAGAGTATAAATATCAAGGGCCACTTAAATAAATATAAGTGTGCAAT
The DNA here is from genome assembly GCF_012295235.1 of Primulina huaijiensis. Taxonomy (NCBI): domain Eukaryota; kingdom Viridiplantae; phylum Streptophyta; class Magnoliopsida; order Lamiales; family Gesneriaceae; genus Primulina; species Primulina huaijiensis. The sequence continues at coordinate 20,867,869 of NC_133309.1, read as the reverse complement.
TTTATTTAATAATATCAAAAACAAAAGGAAACAAAGGAGAAAACCCACTTACAGATTTTGTTTGGCTTAAAACGCGATAGGGAGTGTAGGAAATCGGGTGATACTTGGACAACTCCTACTCTCACTCTCGGGTGGCTCCTGGATAAACAATACGCGAGATAAAACTTGAAAACTAAGCTTCATCGATTAACTTTGAGAAATAAAGAACAAGGCACAGCTTACCACTCCAAGGAATGTAACCGAGAATTTATGAGTTGGTGGGGAGGATGAACTTGCTGCTGCACAGTTCAAAGATGAAAGAGGAGGCTTCGTAAATCTGTTGCAAGTGGGCGCCTACGGAAGCTTAAAAAAATGGACAGAGGTTGGCTTACTGGGAAGCTTCGGAAGTGGTGGAATCTAGACTTCAAACCGCTGTGGAAAAGTTTCGAACTTGTGGCTGAAATCCGGCTTGAGAATTGACGGGAAATGCTAACAGAAAATTGGGCAACAGCTTGTTCGAACCGTCGCGGAAATCTCGAGATTCTGGATGAAGCTTTGGTCGCTGGAAAACTTTCGAGAAAGGGCAAGGAGGTGCTCGGAACTTGCAGGCTCTATATGGTGTGAGCTCCCTCCTAGTTGGACACCATATAAATAGGCTGTATCACCCGAATGAAATGCCCATTCCATAATCCTCCTTCATCAGTGGTTGCGCTTTCCTCCAGCTGAACGTGGTCTTTTTTTTTTTTTTGTTCAGGATACAAGTCCGAGAATCTTGCTGCATGATCAGGGAGTGATTTTGGCTTTCCTTAAGTTTGCGATGTAATCAGCCGCATGAAACTCCTCCAAGAATGGTGCACATACCTTCCTTCTCCAATACTGATGAACGGTCTGCACGGCTTTCACATTCTCTGTCACGCCCCGAGCCCGGGCCCGCGCCTGCATGACTGTTCAATGGGCCTCTATAGAAACTACTTCGTATTCGTCCTCGCTTTACGAAAATGATTAATCCAAGTTGCTATAGAAGTCCATTGTAAGCCATTATAAACTCATTTTAAATCTTTGATTTTTCAGATGTGGGACAAGGGTATCACAATCACCCCTCCTTCAGAACGCGACGTCCTCGTCGCGGCCTGACCCCTCGATCCACCAGCACCGAGAATCTAGAGGTGGCTCCTACAGGTTCAAGAGGTGGCTCCCATCATGTAGCACTTTGCCCCGCAGGTTCAAGAGGTGGCTCCCATGCACGTAGCACTTTGCCCTGCATAGCACTTATTTCCCGGTGTTCCATGTCGGTGACCGGCTCTGATACCACTTAAATGTCACGCCCCGAGACCGGGGTTAGTTGACATCGGCGTTATTCAACAATCACATAATTGCTAAACAACAAGCCTCGTAGTATAGTATAAACCGAAACCAGTTTATATCATAAATACCATAAAAATGGAATTGTCTTTACAATAGTAACTTTGAAAACGATAAAAATCTGCGGAAGCGTTTATAACTTGAATTAAAACTCACAAGAACATATTCTTAAATTAAATTCTTCATGAGTCCACTATCAGCCCAAAAGCTGGTGTCTGATTCTTCTTTCTCTATTTCTTCTTCTGATTTATCTGGGAGGGTAGAGTAAGGGGTGAGTATTTTGAGAAATACTCAGCAAGTGGGGGTCGTTCGAGCACAATGTAACAATATGCATAATTTCAAAAATCACATGACTTGCATAACCTCATTCATAGCACATGCATAACATTGACCAGACACTGAGATTCCTCAACTTTCTATGGTTTACTGATATCAGTCCCTAATTTTTCCTCCTCTAAGGGGGCGAGGCCGAATCGGTTATATACCCACCGTATGAGGGTCATATCATGGTTGGGATTCCCTCCCATATACAGTCGAATCCTCACAGTGTCCAAAACCACATGATAACCAAAACAAGAATGGAGTAGAAGAAGAAGGTGTACTCGACCGTATTTTCAAAAACACGAAGAAACATGCATAACGAATTTTAATCTTTAAAACAAGCCCACTTACCTTAGACCTTGAAGAAAACATGAAGAATTCGAAAATCATAGAAGAATCATGCAACTGACACTTTGAAAAGGCGGCAGCACATCGTCCGGAAAATCAGCTGTCTTTAAAAATTCTTTGCGCATTATTGAACCGTTGGATCGTGCTCAAAATTTCACAGTACGTTCAAACATTTGTCAAATATATTATGAACGGTGGAGATCGAGTTTGGAAGTCGTTTTAATCTGCTTATAGATGAAAAACCGTAGGTATGCTGTTTCCCGCCTAGAATCTGAGCAGGTTTCTTGCGAAGGCTATAAACGAAAAACTAACCGTTGGATTTGGCCGAAATTTGGATATGTTGTTCGAAACATATGGAAGAACATTCTGAACGGTTAAGATCGGATTCCGAGTACCCGAGCAAGAGAAAAGAATTTCTGAACTTGGACGGAATTTTGATGACTCGTTCAGAATTTTTGGAGAGGAATTTCGAAAATAATGGAGAGAAAACTCGAAAATTGAGGTGTAAATTCTGAATGAGAGCTTCTCCTATTTATAGAGAGGTGGATGTTATCCTGATCGTGTATTATCCTCGCGTTTGAACTTTTGAATCAAACTTTAAATTTAGGATAATTATCATTCTTTTATCCGTGAATTTGGATAATATTTTGAATCTAAATATCCATCCCTTGGATATTTCCAAGTTTAAGGATCATATTATCCTCTGCTTAATCTTTATCCAGGTATATCAAATCTTATATCTTTATCTGGTAAAAATCTTTCCAACTTTGAATTTATATCTCTAACTGTATCTGCTTATATCCAAATTCCTTATTTAAATTCTTGGATTGTGATAGACTTATTTATTATCCCAAGTTCCAAATATATGCACAATATTATCTTAAATCTTGCTCCAAAAATATTGTGCACGATATATTTATCCACCCAACTTTAGATAACTTGCAAATCTTACATCTTAAATAAAATAATGAGATAGATACCCAAAGATTGAATAATCCTAACACACTTAAATTACAAAAAATATTATCACGATTACAAAATCTTGTGTTTTACACTAATTACCCTCCCCTTACGTTTTATTCCTTTCCCCATATCTAGCTAAATACTGCCTAGGGCTTGGGCTTGCATCACTTGAACTGCATTGGTCTAGGGCACTAGGCAAACCATAGTAAAATCCATAATAATATTTATGTCCGAAACATATATTACGGCCATGTAGCACAAGAATCAACTTGTAGCGTTTGGGCTAATTTATGGTTTATAGAATTTGAATTCAATAGTTAGCATGGGCTAAATATGTAGGTACAATGTAGATGATTGCTCCTTTTGTATATATTTATATGTATCTATATCCATATTTATCTCAATATATGAGTTTGATTTTGAATTTACTTAGTTACTTTTTCCCCCAACATTACTTAATTAATATTTTATTTATTTATTTAGGATACTTTTATGATTTAACTTGAGTTTGATTTGTAAATTTACCCAGTTATCATTTTTTTCTAATAATTAGTTAATTAATGTTTTATTTATCTATATCTATATCTATCTATCTATCTATAAATATATGAGTTTGGTTTATGAATTTACCTAGTTACTTTTTTTCCCATCATTACTTAATCAATGTTTTATTTATTTATTTATGTGATTTTTCAATTTTCTGATTTAACTATATATATACACACACATCTATAATACACACTTATAAATAACTGAGTTTGATTTGTGAATTTACTCAGTTACCATTTTTCCCACCATTAATTAATCAATGTTATATTTATTTATTTAGGACACTTTTCAATTTTTTGATTTAACATTTTAAAAAATTGTTAATTTTAAGATACTAAAGAGAAGACGAAGGGAGATGCGTCAGTCATTTGTGAGCTTATTGTATTACCTTTTTGCTTGTTTTATATTTTTAAGTCATTTTTTATATTAGTTTAACATGATAATTAATAATGTACTTAACTCCATCAAACTAATTTATTATTTTAATTTTACTTTTAAACTTAGTTTTAATCTATCTATTCTCTATGTTATTACTATTATAAATGTACGAGTTTTATTTCTGAGCTTAATATTTTACCATTTTGTTTGTTTTACAATTTGTTATGTTCATGAGTTTTTTTAAGCTATTTTCTATATTAATTTAATAGGATCATTAAATAATGTTTCTTTCTTTCATTTTTATTGTTTTTACCTTCTACGTTTTGTTAAGTTGTCAATGAGAGCTCGTAAACTATCTATGTTGTGTTATTTAAATGGAAAGTTCATATATTCATGTTACTATGTTATGTGAGTTATCTTTTTTCTGTGTACCGATTATGAGTTTGATTTGTGAATTTACTTAGTTACTCTTTTTCTCACCATTAATTAATTAATATTATATTTATTTATTGGGGATAATTTTCGATTTTTTGATTTAACATTTAAAAAAATTGTTAATTTTACTAATACTAAGGTAATAACGGGAAGACGAAGGGACATGAGTCTGTCATTTGTGAGCTTACTATATTATCTTTTTCTTTTTTACATTTTAAAATCATTTTCTATGTTAGTTTATCATGATCATTAATAATGTCCTTAACTCAATCAAGTTAATTTATTATTTTAATTTTACTTTTAAATTTTATTTTAATCTATCTATTATCTATGTTATTTATATTATAAATATACGAGTTTTATTTGTGAGCTTAGTATTTTATCATTTTGTTTGTTTTACAATTTGTCATGCTCATGAGGTTCTTTAAGCTATTTTCTATATTAGTTTAATAAGGTCATTAAATAGTGTTTCTTTCATTTTTTTTTCGCTTTTCCCTGCTACGTTTTGTTAAGTTGTCAATGACAGCTCGTAAACTATCTATGTTGTGTTATTTAAATAGGAAGTTCATATATTCATGTTACTATGTTATGTGAGTTATCTTTTATGTGTGTGCTGATTTTGTAGTTGTTCTGTGTTATTATGTGATATGATTTTTTCAAACTATGTTATGTCTTGTTCTTTTTTAAATAATTATAGGCTCTTCTATGTGTTACTTTCTTATGTCAGCTATCTTATCTGTTTTTTTTCTTTTTAAAAATTTTAAATTTTCGTAGTGAAATTTAAATCTAAAAACTCAGTGGAAAAAATATTTTTTTTATGATGAGAAACTTGAAATATAATAAATTATATGTTCATGCATTATTCTACCACAAAATATATATAAACAATTTCAATATAAGAAAATAAACAAATCTATTTTTATTTTTTAAAAATAATCCTCCCTCTATGTGGTTCATTGGGCCCAAAATTTTTTTTATATTGATTTCATATTTTCCTTTATTGCAAATAACTGACTACTTTGAATTCAAGTTTATAATTCCAATGCTAGAAAAAAATTACAACTACATTGTCTACTAAGATAAACAGAATCCGAATCTACAAAACATGTAAATAAACATTGAAAATACTACTTAGAATATGAACATATAGACATACAAGGTTAAGCTCAGTAGTGTAAGGTGGTTGGAATCCTCGTTTTTTCTTAATTTTGAAATCTCCAACTCAAAAATCGAATATACTTGGACGATTTTGAATGTGAAATGGTTGAAATATGAAGTTTCTATTTTGAGTTTATACTTATAATTTGAATATGTTTTTCACGGATCACGTTTTTTATGTGTTTGATTATTTTGAATTTATGCTTCAAGTTTAAGTATGTTGTTCAAATGTCATGTCTTTCAAGTATTTGATGATTTGCTTTAGTTGTAACAAGCAAATCTAGCACTATGACTGTTATGTTTTTTATTGTTTTTTTTATTCTCAACCGACTTAAGTTCATCACAATTTTTTGGCGGCTTCTCTCGTTGCGAGACTTGGGATAGTACTTCATCATGGGATTTTATTGCAGTCACAAATGATATTTCTGGTCATGTTCCCATCTTCTGAATTTTAGAAATATGGCTCTTCAAGAAAATCGATTTTCTTGACAACCCAATAGTCTCATTGGTAATCTTTCAAATTAAATCTTGTTCACCTTGATTTATCTTTCAATGAGTTCTCATGAACTTATTATTTTTTAAGTTTGATTTTGTATATTAGTTAATTAATTATATTTAAAATATGAGTTAGACTTTATAGTGGAAGTTGAATTGTAGTTAAACGAAAATTGAGTTGGTTGCTCATGTATTCGATTAATTTGTATTAAAATGTAGGTATAATTTTGATGAAGAAATTTGTTCAAATGGAGGAAACGAGCTTGAAATTCGCACTCTAAGCAATTCTATTGATTCTTAGATTCGTTGCTTAATCCGTAGTTTTTTAAATTGGGCAAGAAATTCACGGGTCAAAGCAATGGATCATTGGGTTATTGGCAAGTGGTTGAATTAGTATCTCAATTCTTATTATATAGAAAATTAAATATTTATTATAGTAGAAAAAAGCCATGATAATTAATTAATACCAGTGCTCCAATGTGTGTGTTGCGTTCTTGTATATTATTTTTATAATTAATTTGATTTTCATTCAAATATAAGTAATATTATAATTATAAAAAAATAATGAAATGTCATAATGTAATTTGAAATTATTATTATTAAATGAGAGACGTATGTGAAAATTAACGAGAGACTAAAGTGCAACCAGAAATGATGAAATAAAAAAGGGAAAAAAATCAGACCATGAAATTATTTTTTGTATCTATCATAGAATTTCTTAATAACAGAGTAAAATATTTAACATGTAAAACCTCAACAATTTTCAGATTATATACTCTAAATAAATAAAACATTAATCAAGCAGATATACACATAAATAGATTTTAGCAGTTACTGTAAATAATTCATTGAACACATTTTCCATTTTTGTACCACGAACAAGATGATTGGGATGGATAACAGGATTGGAAACCTATATTTTCTGCGTCATTCCGGTTTTCCCCCAACAGTTTGTAATGTTTCGTTTTCTAAAGTAGAGTTGTGGCACTATAGAATGAGCCACCTTCTTTCTTAAGTTTTCTGTTTAGGGAATAATTTTGGGGTTATTTCTGTGAAAGCCGTGCAGACCGTTCATCAGTATTGGAGAAAGAAGGTATGTGCACCATTCTTGGAGGAGTTTCATGCGGCTGATTACATCGCAAACTTAAGGAAAGCCAAAACCACTCCCTGATCATGTAGCAAGATTCTCGGACTTGTATCCTGAACAAAAAAAAAAAAGACCACGTTCAGCTGGAGGAAAGCGCAACCACTGATGAAGGAGGATTATGGAATGGGCATTTCAGCCGGGTGATACAGCCTATTTATATGGTGTCCAACTAGGAGGGAGCTCACACCATATAGAGCCTGCAATTTCCGAGCACCTCCTTGCCCTTTTCTCGAAAGTTTTCCAGCGACCAAAGCTTCATCCAGAATCTCGAGATTTCCGCGGCGGTTCGAACAAGCTGTTGCCCAATTTTCTGTTAGCATTTCCCGTCAATTCTCAAGCCGGATTTCAGCCCCAAGTTCGAAACTTTTCCGCAGCGGTTTGAAGTCTAGATTCCACCACTTCCGAAGCTTCCCAGTAAGCCAACCTCTGTCCATTTTTTTAAGCTTCCGTAGGCGCCCACTTGCAACAGATTTACGAAGCCTCCTCTTTCATCTTTGAACTGTGCAGCAGCAAGTTCATCCTCCCCACCAACTCATAAATTCTCGGTTACATTCCTTGGAGTGGTAAGCTGTGCCTTGTTCTTTATTTCTCAAAGTTAATCGATGAAGCTTAGTTTTCAAGTTTTATCTCGCGTATTGTTTATCCAGGAGCCACCCGAGAGTGAGAGTAGGAGTTGTCCAAGTATCACCCGATTTCCTACACTCCCTATCGCGTTTTAAGCCAAACAAAAGCTGTAAGTGGGTTTTCTCCTTTGTTTCCTTTTGTTTTTGATATTATTAAATAAAATTGCACACTTATATGTATTTAAGTGGCCCTTGATATTTATACTCTTTTAATAAATATAGTCCACTTATGTGATTATTTTTAAAGTGGACTTTTGAATATATAAATTATTATATAAAGGATTTGGCTCACATATTTTCTTTTTAAGTGAGCATGATATATTTCGAAAATAAATTAAATATGACTTTGAAAATTCGATCGGCATGATATATTCGTTTCCATTTGTTATGAAATCCCCTGAATTATTCGTTGTTCGATATCAGTTATAATATTTGAAAACATGTTGAATTATTTGAAATGCACTGTAATGATTCGATTTAGAAATGGTTAAGGAAATTCCGAACTTGGATATTCTCTGTTTAGGCCCTGATGCGGTGGGTTATAATAACCGTTCCTTTGGCCTCGCCCCTTAGAGGAGTAACATATAGGGGACTGATCAGTAAAACCATAGAAAATGAGATGATTTTCAGTGCTATATTCGTATTTTGTTAGTATTTGACTCAACATGCTTAATATTGAAATTACGATAATCTATTCGTATGTATATCCTTGATATTTGTTATGCACGATCGGCCCCCATTTACTGAGTATTTCCCAAAATACTCACCCCTTACATTCCCACCCATATAAGAACGAGGACCAAATCGAGGGTGAAGAGCAAGATTACTTTTGGGGATGGTGATGAAGCAAACCCAATTCGAGACCAGTCGAATTTACTCTGTCTTTTAATTTTATTATCATGTATTTCGCTTCCGCATTTGATTTCCATCGCATTGTAAAGACGATTACTTGTTATGAAAAAGACTGGTTATTGCGATTTACTACGAGGCTTGTTGTTTTGTAATTATGTGATTGCAAGACAACGCCGATGTCGACTAACCCCGATCTCGGGGCGTGACATTTAAGTGGTATCAGAGCACACCAGGTTCATAATCCGGATGGGAGACTGCCATAGAAAATTTGACTAAGTCAAATTTTGGCAAAAGCTTTAATCATTTTTTTAACCAACTTTGTCATCAATATCCTTATGATTCATTCTTTAGAATCCTTAGAAAATAGTCCTTGTTTTTTTATAAACAAGAATGTTCCTTGACCGTTTTTCCCCATACTTGTTATCTTGGAATCTGTTAAACATTTCCTTTCGTTATTTCAGGAAATGGCTCGTATCTGTGTCACTGCTCGTAAGAACGTAGCCCCAGTTACTCATAGGGAGACGATTCATTGGAACTATCCCCAACCTCACACTCGTGCTCAGGCTGCTATACGTTTGAAGGAATTGACCATAGAAAATCAGGATAAGACTATCAAAAGGTTGAGAGCTAGTAACCACGAGAGGAGGCAACAAGTAGAAAACTTGACTACCAATCTGATGGCGGCAGAGAAGAGGATTGATGAGATCTTTCACATGTTCGAGCTCACTAGAGGTCATAATTTCGAGCTTCGAGACTCTTTGGAAATAGCGGTGGGTCAATCCAAGTGGGCTAAGGAAGAAGTGGATCGACGCACAATGGAGTTGTCTGAAGAACGTCAAGCACGACTGAAAGATAAAAAGAAAATTGAAGAATCATGGACTACGATTATGCAGTTGTCCGAAAATAATCAAAGGCTGTCCAAGGAGGTGGACAAAGGGAAAGTGAAGAAGAAGGAACTCATCGAGAAGAATAAGGCAAACTGTGTGCATGCGAGAAATGAGTTGAGTGAGGCTGTGGGAAAAATTATGTCCCAAATTGATGAGATTGCTGAGTTGAAATTGGAGAATCAAAATCTCCAGTGGCAGATTGAAGACTTGATGAACCCGGAGGAGCCGGAGGAGGATCCCGAGGAGGAAGAAGCCCCACCCGACGTAGCCATGGGAAATGGAGAGATAGAATAGACGTCTATGATATCTAGCCTTAGAAAGTTTTACACATGTTGCACTTTTATTCCAGTACTAAACATTTGATTCAGTCTTGCTTTCAGTACCTTTGATTCCGCGTTTTGTTTTCAGTATCTTGTTTAAATTGGATGGTCACTTTGAAATTGGATATCAATAAAATAATTGCCTATTATCCAGTAATCCCAATCTTTACTCTACATTATTTACGATTCTTGTCTTCTTTAGAAATGCGACAAACTCTTAGGAACTTGTTCACTTGTAGGAAATGGCCGGAAGACCTCCACGAAACAATCGCAACCCGCGATACGCAAACATTAACAACCGCAACGATAATAATGGAGATCCAAATGCTGACGGCAATCCACCTCCCAGAGTGGGCCTGAGCCAAGTAGATTTGATGGCTATAGCCACCATAGTGGCAACAACTATCCAGGGTTTGGGAAACTTCAATGGTAACGGTGATCAGCAGCCTCAACCACCACCGGCACAACATGGGATCAAGTATCATTATGAGTCCCTTCGTAAGAACCGTTGCCCAGTGTTCAAGGGAGACGTCGACCCTGAAAGTAGCCAGAATTGGTTGAAAAGCGTGGAAACCCAACTACGACTGCTAGAGATACCCGAGGCACTCAAAGTAGAGGTGATAGTACCATTCCTAGAGGATAAGGCGGGCAAGTGGTGGGAAACAGTCTCACCTACCCTGACAACGACCGGAGCAATTACCTGGCAACAATTCAGAGATGTCTTTCTCAAACAGTATTTCCCGGCAGAAGTCAGATTACAGAAGCTGAGTGAGTTTGAGAACTTCTCGCAAACTCCAAGCATGTCAGTGGTAGATTACACCTCCCGATTCAATGACCTTGGAACTTATGCCCCGACAATCATGGCAGATGAAGTTCTGAAGATGCACCGATACAAGAAGGGATTGAGCAGCCGTATTCAGTCATCCTTAGCTGTTTACCAACCTACAAGCTTTGCTGATTTAATGGGAGCAGCAATAAGAGCTGAGGCAGATATCAGGCGTCGTGAGGACGAAAACAAGAATAGGCAACCTCTTACTGGACAGTCATCTCAAGGGAAACAACCATTCAAGAGACCCAATCAGTCCAATGGGTCATTCAAAGGTGCTTCGTCCCACACAACCTACCAAGAACCAAAGATGTGTCCCAAATGTAATAGTCGTCATTCTGGGGAATGCCACAGACAGACTGGGGCATGTTTCAACTGTGGGAAATTAGGGCATCGAATTGCTAATTGTCCCGAGCCATTAAAGAGAGGTACCAAGCCAAATGTTGATGCTAACCACAACAAGCCAAAGGAGAATAAGCCCAACGCTCGTGTATTTGCAATAACTCAAGAAGAAGCAGATGATGCAAACGATGTCGTAGCAGGTACCATTTTTATCAATGAAACGCCAGCTTATGTGTTGTTTGACAGTGGTGCCACTCATTCATTTATATCTAAGAGGTTCACTAAGAAACTAGGGCTTACCCCTGAATTACTAGCCGAACCCTTTAGAGTAGCAACTCCTACTAGTAAGACAATAGAAACACATAGAATGCACCGGAAGTGTAAGATCGGTATCAATGAGCACATATTCCAAGCAGAATTGATACAACTGAACATGGTGGAGTTCGACGTCATTGTAGGAATGGATTGGTTATCCAAGAATCATGCATTAGTAGATTGCCGAATGAAGAATGTCAAACTTCAAGCTTCAAACCAAGAAGAGGTCATTTACCATGGCAGAGTCAAGGAACAGAAGCCCCTCCTATCAGCTTCTCAGACGTGGAGAGCTATGAAAAGTGGAGAAGAAGTTTACCTAGCAATGATAAGCGAAGTAAATGAAGAAACTACGCTTGCATTAGAGGAGATTCCAGTAGTTCAAGACTTTCCAGATGTTTTTCCTGAAGAACTCCCTGGAGCAATTCCAGACCGAGAAGTAGAATTTGAAATTAATTTGATACCCGATGCCGCACCGATATCAAAAGCACCCTACCGAATGGCTCCAGCAGAATTGAAAGATCAACTCCAAGAGCTGTTGGATAAGAAACAAATCCGACCAAGTGTATCTCCTTGGGGAGCTCCTGTTCTATTTGTGAAGAAAAAGGATGGAAGCATGAGATTGTGTATTGATTACAGGGAACTGAATAAAATCACAATCAAGAATAAGTACTCACTTCCAAGAATAGACGATTTGTTTGATCAACTCAAAGGAGCTACGGTCTTTTCCAAGCTCGACCTAAGGACATGTTATCACCAACTGAAAGTCAAGGCGGACGATATTCCAAAGACGGCTTTCAGAACAAGATATGGACATTACGAGTTCATGGTAATGCCGTTTGGATTAACAAATGCTCCAGCAGCATTTATGGATCTCATGAACAGAGTGTTCAAACCATTTCTTGACAAGTTTGTGGTGGTATTTATTGACGATATTCTCATATATTCACCAAGTGAAGAAGACCACAAAGAACATCTCCGTCTAACTCTTCAGACACTGAGAGAGAAAGAACTTTACGCCAAATTCAAGAAATGTGAATTCTGGCTAAGTAGTGTCGCATTCTTGGGACACATAATATCAGCAGCAAGAGTAGCTGTGGATCCTAAGAAAATAGAAGCAATCTCAGATTGGCCTAGACCAAAGACTGTGACAGAAATTCGAAGCTTCTTGGGATTAGCGGGCTATTACCGAAAATTTGTTGAAGGATTCTCTTCAATAGCGATACCTCTCACCAAGCTCACACAGAAGAACTCTAATTTCAATGGAGTGAAGCTTGTGAGAAAAGCTTTGATACTCTGAAGAAGAAGCTTACCTCTACGCCAGTATTAGTATTACCTATGGAAGACAAAGACTTCACCATCTACAGTGATGCATCTAAAGGCGGTTTAGGATGTGTGCTCATGCAAGAGGGAAGGGTGATTGCATACGCGTCAAGACAGTTGAAGCCGTATGAACAGAATTACCCAACACATGATCTCGAACTAGCAGCGGTGGTATTTGCACTAAAGATTTGGAGACACTATTTATATGGTGCTAGGTGTGAAATATTCACCGATCATCAAAGCCTCAAGTACTTGTTCACACAGAATGAGTTAAACATGAGGCAGAGACGGTGCATTGAACTCTTGAAGGATTACGACCTGACGATAAGCTACCATCCAGGCAAAGCCAACAAGGTAGCAGATGCGTTAAGTCGAAAGAATACGAGTAAGATAATCCTGGCATCACTTTCAGCACAACCATGCCTTCGAGAGACAATCAAGATAAGTCAAGATAGAGATTCCGCTTTGGTGAAACTGAAAGAGCAATGTAAAGAAGGAAAATCACCAGAATTCGAGATGGATAACAAAGGAATCTTGTGGATGAAAGGACGATTGTGCGTACCAGACATCGATAATCTTCGACAAGAAGTAATGTCAGAAGCGCATAAGTCAAAATTCTCAGTCCATCCTGGCAGTACCAAGATGTACAGAGACCTGAAGAAGAATTTCTGGTGGAGTGGAATGAAAAAGGATGTGGCGATATTTGTTTCCAAGTGCCTTGTGTGCCAACAAATCAAAGCAGAGCACCAAAGACTTGGAGGACTTCTTCAACCTCTCGAGATTCCACAATGGAAATGGGAGCATATCTCCATGGAATTTGTTGTCGGGTTACCAAAGTTTAGACAAAGTCATGATGGCATCTGGGTAATCGTAGATAGACTCACAAAATCTGTGCATTTCTTACCAGTCTGCATGAACTATAATTTGGACAAGCTAGCCACATTGTACATGGATAATATCGTACGATTACATGGGGTTCCAGCCATCATATTGTCAGATAGAGATCCGAGGTTTGTATCTCGTTTTTGGAAGAGCTTTCAACAAGCCATAGGAACTAAGGTCACTCTCAGTACGGCCTATCATCCTCAGACCGATGGCCAAACAGAGAGGACAATTCAAACTTTGGAAGATATGCTGAGAGCATGTGCTCTAGACTTCAGTGGTAATTGGAGTGAACATCTGTCTTTAATTGAGTTCTCTTACAATAACAGTTATCACAGTAGCATTGGAATGGCGCCGTATGAAGCTCTGTACGGGCGAAAATGCCGGTCGCCACTATATTGGGATGAAGTAGGAGAAAAAGCCATCACTGGACCCCAGTTGATCCAAGAAACAGTGGATAAAATCGCTATAATCAAAGAGAGACTTAAAGTTGCACAAAACCGACAGAAAAGTTGGGCCGATTTGAAAAGAAGACCAGTGGAATTTATAACGGGAGATAAAGCATACTTGAAAGTGTCACCAATGAAAGGTGTGGTTCGATTCAACAAATCCGGGAAGCTGAACCCTAGATATATTGGACCTTTTGAAATTCTGGAGAAAGTGGGAACACTTGCATACAGATTGGCACTCCCACCGAATATGTCCAGAATCCATAATGTCTTCCATGTTTCACAACTAAGAAGATATGTTTCGGATCCAAGCCACATCCTTGAAGCTGAACCACTCTTAATCGAGGGAGACTTGAATGTAAAACTTACATATAAGGAAGTCTCGATCCGAATCGTGGATACCATGAACCAAGTACTAATATAAGCTTTTACAGTTTGACTGTATATTCCAATGGTTTGGCCACACGAATGCAAACACAGAATAAAATAACAAACGACAAGCTAGATTGAAATAATGGTACGAGATAATGACATAAAGCAGTAAAAGAAACTCAAAAAAGAGAAAAAAAAACGTGAGGAAAGGGGAAACAGTGAACTCCCCTGATCAAGGCTCCTCCTCATCGTGCTCCGGTGGTGGAACTCCGGTGGCATCCCCTTGCGGAAGATAGTCATACTGAAACTGATAAGGAGGAATGAACGGCGGATGTGGTGGTATTGTCCCTGGGTCCATGCCCCCGTGAATGAGCATGGTGCGCATAAGGAGTCGAGATGGGTAAACTGTGCTTGGAAGTTGGTGTTGACCTGCTCCTGGTGAGCCATGAAGGCAAGACTCTCGTCCATTTTGTCATTCTGAGTGCGCCTGCGAGGTTGTGGGCGATGAGGGACGACGGTTCTTGATCCACCTGCCTCCTCCTCTTGAGTGGGGAAGTCTACGTGTCGTTTTGCCCTCTTCCGCTGTAAGTCGTCTACACAAATAGCCTTCATCGGCTGCAACCACTCCTCATTATCACAGAATATCACTCCCGCCCTCGCACACAATTCAGAGATGATGGTGGGGAAGAAAAGACCGACATGACTATTGTGAGCGCTCAACATGATCTGAGAATTTATAAGTTTGCCCACAATTATGTTGTATCCAGCAGTCAAAGCAAACAGGAGCACAGCCCGCTCTTGTGCAAGACCGGCATCATCCTTCGGGCCACAAATAGATACCAAAGGGCAATTCTCGCTTTCAAATACTTCTCGTCAAAGCAGCTTGGTGGTCCGCCCAATGGTTTCCACATCGCGCCCGGATGGCATAGTTCTGCGAGAATCACATCATAATCGAGGTCGGCGACCAATGCCTGGAATTGAGAGTCATCAACTTCATCTGTTTCTAATAGTACGTTGATCGTAACAGAGTCCCACGGGACTAGTCGACCCCTAACAAAGACCCTGCCATCGTTTCCTTCCACCGCATTCACATAGAATTCTCGAACTACTGAAACAACTGCCGCCTTGGGTTGATTTCCAAATTGTACCCATCCACGCCGTTCCAAATCCACAAGAGGCCCTAAGTGTCTATCCTCAAATTGTCTACGAAATCCTCTCTCGACTATAGGGTTTCTGTAAATCTTAGCATGATCGTATCTAGCCCTCGCCGCCTTACTCACAAAACGATGTCTATCAAACGGCCATGTCCCAAGGCACAAGCTTTTACACATAGAATGCACCGGAAGTGTAAGATCGGTATCAATGAGCACATATTCCAAGCAGAATTGATACAACTGAACATGGTGGAGTTCGACGTCATTGTAGGAATGGATTGGTTATCCAAGAATCATGCATTAGTAGATTGCCGAATGAAGAATGTCAAACTTCAAGCTTCAAACCAAGAAGAGGTCATTTACCATGGCAGAGTCAAGGAACAGAAGCCCCTCCTATCAGCTTCTCAGACGTGGAGAGCTATGAAAAGTGGAGAAGAAGTTTACCTAGCAATGATAAGCGAAGTAAATGAAGAAACTACGCTTGCATTAGAGGAGATTCCAGTAGTTCAAGACTTTCCAGATGTTTTTCCTGAAGAACTCCCTGGAGCAATTCCAGACCGAGAAGTAGAATTTGAAATTAATTTGATACCCGATGCCGCACCGATATCAAAAGCACCCTACCGAATGGCTCCAGCAGAATTGAAAGATCAACTCCAAGAGCTGTTGGATAAGAAACAAATCCGACCAAGTGTATCTCCTTGGGGAGCTCCTGTTCTATTTGTGAAGAAAAAGGATGGAAGCATGAGATTGTGTATTGATTACAGGGAACTGAATAAAATCACAATCAAGAATAAGTACTCACTTCCAAGAATAGACGATTTGTTTGATCAACTCAAAGGAGCTACGGTCTTTTCCAAGCTCGACCTAAGGACATGTTATCACCAACTGAAAGTCAAGGCGGACGATATTCCAAAGACGGCTTTCAGAACAAGATATGGACATTACGAGTTCATGGTAATGCCGTTTGGATTAACAAATGCTCCAGCAGCATTTATGGATCTCATGAACAGAGTGTTCAAACCATTTCTTGACAAGTTTGTGGTGGTATTTATTGACGATATTCTCATATATTCACCAAGTGAAGAAGACCACAAAGAACATCTCCGTCTAACTCTTCAGACACTGAGAGAGAAAGAACTTTACGCCAAATTCAAGAAATGTGAATTCTGGCTAAGTAGTGTCGCATTCTTGGGACACATAATATCAGCAGCAAGAGTAGCTG
This sequence comes from Primulina huaijiensis, assembly GCF_012295235.1. Taxonomy (NCBI): domain Eukaryota; kingdom Viridiplantae; phylum Streptophyta; class Magnoliopsida; order Lamiales; family Gesneriaceae; genus Primulina; species Primulina huaijiensis. Next base: position 20,851,170 of record NC_133309.1, on the reverse strand, counting down.
TGGATCCTAAGAAAATAGAAGCAATCTCAGATTGGCCTAGACCAAAGACTGTGACAGAAATTCGAAGCTTCTTGGGATTAGCGGGCTATTACCGAAAATTTGTTGAAGGATTCTCTTCAATAGCGATACCTCTCACCAAGCTCACACAGAAGAACTCTAATTTCAATGGAGTGAAGCTTGTGAGAAAAGCTTTGATACTCTGAAGAAGAAGCTTACCTCTACGCCAGTATTAGTATTACCTATGGAAGACAAAGACTTCACCATCTACAGTGATGCATCTAAAGGCGGTTTAGGATGTGTGCTCATGCAAGAGGGAAGGGTGATTGCATACGCGTCAAGACAGTTGAAGCCGTATGAACAGAATTACCCAACACATGATCTCGAACTAGCAGCGGTGGTATTTGCACTAAAGATTTGGAGACACTATTTATATGGTGCTAGGTGTGAAATATTCACCGATCATCAAAGCCTCAAGTACTTGTTCACACAGAATGAGTTAAACATGAGGCAGAGACGGTGCATTGAACTCTTGAAGGATTACGACCTGACGATAAGCTACCATCCAGGCAAAGCCAACAAGGTAGCAGATGCGTTAAGTCGAAAGAATACGAGTAAGATAATCCTGGCATCACTTTCAGCACAACCATGCCTTCGAGAGACAATCAAGATAAGTCAAGATAGAGATTCCGCTTTGGTGAAACTGAAAGAGCAATGTAAAGAAGGAAAATCACCAGAATTCGAGATGGATAACAAAGGAATCTTGTGGATGAAAGGACGATTGTGCGTACCAGACATCGATAATCTTCGACAAGAAGTAATGTCAGAAGCGCATAAGTCAAAATTCTCAGTCCATCCTGGCAGTACCAAGATGTACAGAGACCTGAAGAAGAATTTCTGGTGGAGTGGAATGAAAAAGGATGTGGCGATATTTGTTTCCAAGTGCCTTGTGTGCCAACAAATCAAAGCAGAGCACCAAAGACTTGGAGGACTTCTTCAACCTCTCGAGATTCCACAATGGAAATGGGAGCATATCTCCATGGAATTTGTTGTCGGGTTACCAAAGTTTAGACAAAGTCATGATGGCATCTGGGTAATCGTAGATAGACTCACAAAATCTGTGCATTTCTTACCAGTCTGCATGAACTATAATTTGGACAAGCTAGCCACATTGTACATGGATAATATCGTACGATTACATGGGGTTCCAGCCATCATATTGTCAGATAGAGATCCGAGGTTTGTATCTCGTTTTTGGAAGAGCTTTCAACAAGCCATAGGAACTAAGGTCACTCTCAGTACGGCCTATCATCCTCAGACCGATGGCCAAACAGAGAGGACAATTCAAACTTTGGAAGATATGCTGAGAGCATGTGCTCTAGACTTCAGTGGTAATTGGAGTGAACATCTGTCTTTAATTGAGTTCTCTTACAATAACAGTTATCACAGTAGCATTGGAATGGCGCCGTATGAAGCTCTGTACGGGCGAAAATGCCGGTCGCCACTATATTGGGATGAAGTAGGAGAAAAAGCCATCACTGGACCCCAGTTGATCCAAGAAACAGTGGATAAAATCGCTATAATCAAAGAGAGACTTAAAGTTGCACAAAACCGACAGAAAAGTTGGGCCGATTTGAAAAGAAGACCAGTGGAATTTATAACGGGAGATAAAGCATACTTGAAAGTGTCACCAATGAAAGGTGTGGTTCGATTCAACAAATCCGGGAAGCTGAACCCTAGATATATTGGACCTTTTGAAATTCTGGAGAAAGTGGGAACACTTGCATACAGATTGGCACTCCCACCGAATATGTCCAGAATCCATAATGTCTTCCATGTTTCACAACTAAGAAGATATGTTTCGGATCCAAGCCACATCCTTGAAGCTGAACCACTCTTAATCGAGGGAGACTTGAATGTAAAACTTACATATAAGGAAGTCTCGATCCGAATCGTGGATACCATGAACCAAGTACTAAGACGACGAACGATCCCATACGTCAAAGTACAATGGTCTAATCATACCGAAAGAGAAGCCACTTGGGAACTCGAAGAGAAGATAAGAGACCAATATTCCTACCTTTTCGAAGGACAAGTTAATACAAGTTTCGAGGACGAAACTTACATTAAGGAGGGGAGAATGTGATACCCTTGTCCCACATCTGAAAAATCAAAGATTTAAAATGAGTTTATAATGGCTTACAATGGACTTCTATAGCAACTTGGATTAATCATTTTCGTAAAGCAAGGACGAATACGAAGTAGTTGCTATAGAGGCCCATTGAACAATCATGCAGGCGCGGGCCCGGGCTCGGGGCGTGACAGAATGGTATCAGAGCCACCAGGTTCATAATCCAGATGAGGAAAATTTTACGGAAAAATATATCGGCCAGATTATAGCAAAGAGCCGATCCAGTCCCCTTCAGAACGACCCAACGAGTAATATTCACAAGTTTGTGAGACATGGTTCGCAAACGCGAAATTTCTTCATTTAGACCTTCAAAATCGCGTTTTTGCCGTTTTAGGAAAGTTTCGTATATCCTATAACTTTCTGGAGGAAATTTCAAATTCGATTCCGTCAGTTGTTCTGGAATCCTCTCGACGTATCTTTCAGTACATATGTTTATCTCGAAACCTTCTATTTTTGGAAAATTTCTCGAAATATCTCGTTCAACGCATTTCCTGTAGCGCTTATCGGATTTTTATGGAATTGGATTAAGGAAATAATTAGTATTGACCTATATTGTTGGGATTATACCTTTCTGATATAAGTTTACTTAAGCTTCTGACTTAAGATGAAATATTTGATTTGGGAAAATAAATTATTTATGGGAAAAAAAACTAGTATGTGAAAATTTGATATAAGAGTTATAATAAGTTTTGAGTATTCCAATATAGAAGTTGATTTTGGACAATAGTTAAATGTGTGAACATTAATTTGGGTTCTTAAGAATGCTAAGCGTTAACTTTAAATATGTATGATTTTGGGTTATCTTGTTTAAATGAGTTGGGAGACAATATCTTAAGGTTTAGTAATTTATATGAGTTGGGAGACAATACCTTAAGGTTTAGTAATTTATATTATTTTGGGATAACTAGTAGATTACGATCTTATATGAATAAAATAAGTTATGAGATATTGTTGGATATTAAGGAAAATATAGCATAATAAGTTTTGACATTCGTTACGGTACAAAGAATGATTCAAAAAGAAAGACATTCAATAAAAATAGTCCGTGTTAGAGCTCTCTAAGCTCATGGTCTTGAGGAAAGTAAGGTTTAGTGCAAGTAAGATTTAGCAAAAAAAAAAATTAATTGAGGATTAATTTCCTTCGTACAAGTTGAATAAGATTTTATTTTATGGCGACTGAGTTATAATTTTTGGGATTTAAATCAATAGGATATAGATTGATATTGAGTTATGTTCCAAGATTTGATATGAGTTTTAAGTTTTGAGATGGTAATCATAATAATTTCAAGATAGAATAAAATCAGTATCTATTCGCATGTATTCAGCGCCGACTTGATTCAAAGCACTTGGTAGATTTCGGCGCCATCATATAGATGGATTGGTTATCTAAGAGCAGTGCAATAGCATATTGCCGGAGTAAGAATTTCAAACTCCAAACCGCGAACCAATAAGAAATCAGGTATCATGGCAATGCCAAGAGACAGAAATACATTCTTTCTGCTTCTCAGACTTGGAAAGCCATAAAACCGGGCAAACAATTTACTTAGCAATGGTGAACGAAGTGCAGGAAGAAATTGAGCCCAAGCTGGAAGACACCCTCATAATGCGGGAATTCCCGAACGTTTTTCTGGAAGAATTCTAGGGATATTCTCGGACCGCGAGCTTGAGTTCAAATCAATGTGGTTCTCAGTGCTGGACCAATTTCAATAGCACATTACTGAATGACGCCAACTAAATTCCAGGAGCTAAAAGAACAACTCCAAGAATTGTTAGACAAGAAGCGATTTCAACCGAGTATGTCTCCATAAGGAAGTCCAGTACTGGTTGTGAATAAGGAGGACAGAAGTAGGAGATTGTGTATAAATTATAGAGATCTCAATAAAATCACAATCGAGAATAAATATCTTCTTCCAATGATAGACGATATTTTCGATCAACCTAAAGAAGCTACAATATTTTCCAAGCTCGACCTGAGAAGATGCTACTACCAATTGAAGGTCAGGACTGAAGATTTACCCAAAACAGCCTTCTGGAAAAGGTACATGTATTATGAGTTCATAATAATGCCTTTTTGCTTGACGAACGTGTCGCCAGCCTTCTTTGACCTAATGAACAGGGTGTTCAAGTCATTCCTTAACAAATTTTTAGCGGTGATCATCGAAGAGTTCCTCATTCACTCACCAAATGAAGAAGACCATAAGGAGCATCTTCGTCTCACTCTTCATAGTCTAAGGAGAGAGAATTATATGACAAGTTCAAGAAAGGTGAGTTTCGGCTACAGAACGTCACTTTCTTAGGTCACATAATATGTGAGGCATGAATATTTGTGAATCCTAAAAAAGTAGAGGCAATCAAAGACCGGCCAAGACCAAGGACAATAACATAAATTCAGAGCTTCTTAGGATTGACGAGTTATTATCGGGGATTTTTCCAAGATCTTCCCACAATAGCAATACAGCTTACAAAACGCACAAAAGAACTCTAAATTCAATTGGAGCAAAGAATGTGAGAAAAGTTTTGAAACCTTAAAGATGAAACTTGCAATCACAATGGTGGTAGTGCTGCCTGATGAAGGCAATGGTTTTTTTTTTAATTACAGAGATCCGTCAAAGAAAGGTCTAAGATATGTGCTCATGCAAGAAAGAAGAGTAATTTTCTTTGCATCAAGGCAATTGGAACTATATAAGCAAAATTAACCAACCTGCGACCTTGAGTTAGCCGCAGTAGTTTTTGCATTAATGAATATGAGGCATTACCTTTACGACGCCAAGTGTGAGACCTTCACTGACCATCAAAGCCTCGAGTATTTTTCACGCGGAAAGAATTTAACATGAGGAAGAGATGATGGATTGAATCATTTTGACGTAACGATAAGCTACAGTTCAAGCAAGGCGAATGAGGTAGCTGACGCTTTAAGTCTGAAAAACATGGGTAAGATGATTCTAGCCTCACTATCAAGGCAATCGTGCCTTGAGAAATCGTTAAGAAAAACCAGTTTCATTGTCTTGATGGGACATTAAGATTTAGTATGAGAAAAAGAAAAAAAAAATTTGAAATTAGAGTTTATGTGAAATGATCCATTGGAATTTTGATTTTTATCTTTTAAGATAATAATTTTGAGGTTTACTTAAGTTTGATCGTATTGAGTTATAGTTTGACGTTTGGGAATTTTACATTATTACAAGCGTTTGGATATGAAACAATAAAAATAATTGGGAACTAGTGTTTGCATTACATGGTTGATATAAAATTTAAGAAATGATTTTTTGGGATTTATATTGGATTAATTATGGACATAGCTTTTCTATAAAATGTTCAATGGAAAAGTTGATATTAATTTTTGGATTTCAGTTAGAGTTACAATATTGGGCTACATTTGGATTCAAAAGGTTTTTATTTGGATTTTCCTCTCTCATAAGAAACTAGTTCATCAAATTATAATTATGAGATGTGCGACTATTGGGTTACAGTAAGTTGTTGTAGAATCAACGATTCTAATAATTCTGGTTCAATAGAAGTGATATTATTGGATGCAGTAATTGAGGTAATAATAAGAAAATATGAGGTTATAAATATAATTCAAAGTATGAGTTAGTCAACACTTTAGTTATTAAGATGTCTGACAAGAATCACTGGGATATGATTTAGGAATTTTAGACGCTTTTCTAATCATATTGAAACTTGGGAACTAGAATGAAAAATACGTGAGCAATACTCGTACCTCTTCTTAGACCAAGCCAACCCAAGTTTCGAGGACGAAACTTCCCATAAGGAGGGAGGGATGTAAAACCCAAGATTTTGTAATCGTGATAATATTTTTTGTAATTTAAGTGTGCTAGGATTATTCAATCTTTGGGTATCTATCTCATTATTTTATTTAAGATGTAAGATTTGCAAGTTATCTAAAGTTGGGTGGATAAATATATCGTGCACAATATTTTTAGAGCAAGATTTAAGATAATATTGTGCATATATTTGGAACTTGGGATAATAAATAAGTCTATCACAATCCAAGAATTTAAATAAGGAATTTGGATATAAGCAGATACAGTTAGAGATATAAATTCAAAGTTGGAAAGATTTTTACCAGATAAAGATATAAGATTTGATATACCTGGATAAAGATTAAGCAGAGGATAATATGATCCTTAAACTTGGAAATATCCAAGGGATGGATATTTAGATTCAAAATATTATCCAAATTCACGGATAAAAGAATGATAATTATCCTAGATTTAAAGTTTGATTCAAAAGTTCAAACGCGAGGATAATACACGATCAGGATAACATCCACCTCTCTATAAATAGGAGAAGCTCTCATTCAGAATTTACACCTCAATTTTCGAGTTTTCTCTCCATTATTTTCGAAATTCCGCTCCAAAAATTCTGCACGAGTCATCAAAATTCCGTCCAAGTTCAGAAATTCGTTTCTCTTGCTCGGGTACTCGGAATCCGATCTTCACCGTTCAGAATGTTCTTCCATATGTTTCAAACAACATATCCAAATTTCGGCCAAATCCAACGGTTAGTGTTTCGTTTATAGCCTTCACAAGAAACCTGCTCAGATTCTAGGCGGGAAACAGCATACCTACGGTTTTTCATCTATAAGAAGATTAAAACGACTTCCAAACTCGATCTCCACCATTCATAATATATTTGACAAATGTTTGAACGTACTGTGAAATTTTGAGTACGATCCAACGGTTCAATAATGCGCAAAGAATTTTTAAAGACAGCTGATTTTCCGGACGATGTGCTGCTGCCTTTCCAAAGTGTCAGTTGCATGATTCTTCTATGATTTTCGCATTCTTCATGTTTTCTTCAAGGTCTAAGGTAAGTGGGCTTGTTTTAAAGATTAAAATTCGTTATGCATGTTTCTTCGTGTTTTTGAAAATACGGTCGAGTACACCTTCTTCTTCTACTCCATTCTTGTTTTGGTTGTCATGTGGTTTTGGACACTGTGAGGATTCGACTGTATATGGGAGGGAATCCCAACCATGATATGACCCTCATACGATGGGTATATAACCGATTCGGCCTCGCCCCCTTAGAGGAGTAAAAATTAGGGACTGATATCAGTAAACCATAGAAAGTTGAGGAATCTCAGTGTCTGGTCAATGTTATGCATGTGCTATGAATGATTTTATACAAGTCATGTGATTTTTGAAATTATGCATATTGTTATATTGTGCTCGAACGACCCCCACTTGCTGAGTATTTCCCAAAATACTCACCCCTTACTCTACCCTCCCAGATAAATCAGAAGAAGAAATAGAGAAAGAAGAATCAGACACCAGTTTTTGGGCTGATAGTGGATTCATGAAGAATTTAATTTAAGAATATGTTCTTGTGAGTTTTAATTCAAGTTATAAACGCTTCCGCAGATTTTTATCGTTTTCAGAGTTACTATTGTAAAGACGATTCCATTTTTATGGTTATGATATAAACTGGTTTCGGTTTATACTATACTACGAGGCTTGTTGTTTAGCAGTTATGTGATTGTTGAATAACGCCGATGTCGACTAACCCCGGTCTCGGGGCGTGACAATTAGGAATCATTGGGTTGTTATTTTGTTACAAAATGCTAGCTTAGGCTAAGGGAGAGGAGCCTTCCTCTTGTACAAAGTTTATCTCTGGGTGTTATCGAAAATACTAATAACAAAATCGTAGAAGTAAACTCGTGTAGACAAAACAGTAACCGGAATAAGTATATTGTTTACAATATGGGTATTATGTAAGGAAAAGTACGTAGAACCAAACCGAGGTATGTAGCAAGTACAATTTCCTTAAAACAGATTTGTCCCTTCCGTTATGTGCTTCGAGGTTTCAACCGGACTTCTGTTTTCCAAGATACAACGGGCAGATCCGCAGTGATGTTGCACAAATCACTATACTGCGAACGAAATAGTACCTGAACTTTATAAGCGGAAAACGCAGGAGCAGAAGTGCAGCAAGCAGGTCAGATGCAGAATGCAGGAACGTGGGAGAAAGTGGATTTTCGGCGTGTCTTCTGGCCTTGATGCATCTCTTATTTATACACGCAGGTAGCATCCATGAAAAAGGCCAAAGGTTGTCATCAATAGGGCAGACGAAGCACCAACAGTCAGACAGATGGAGCACCAACAGTCAGGCTCTTCCGAGGAAAAAAATTGTAAAATGTTGACCCAGCATACGCGGGAGAGAACCTCTTGACCAATCATTCTTATACTTTCATTAATTGTAACACAATATAAGCTCACATATACAACTTTATTTTTTCTATGTGAGACAAACACATCATTCTTTAATTTCCACTAACGTATGGAAAGCCCATTAATACACACAACTCAATATTNCATTTTGTTCATCTGTTTCTATTCTATATAAATTTTGTTTCTGCAAAAACCAATCTTGAATACGGGTTTTAAACAAACTAGCTCCGAGCCCGCCTTCGGTTCCAGTTTCTGACAGTTTCGGTTACCATTTAAGTCAATCCAAGCTGAACTTTATTCATTTAGATTTAAAAGATAAAAAGAATAAAACAATTCAATACATGAGACAATTAAACTAAGTCTTTAAACATTATATCATAAAATAGAGACGGCAAGGATCACGTGGTCGGGTTCACCAACCAGGCAAAAACAGTTGATGTTATTAGACAAATGTAAGCCGACAAGTTTCCGAATTTCCACAGTAAACTCGTGGCCAATTCCTCGGGGGAGCTGAACTGGACATGGCTCTGAGTGAGTGGCCTGCATGGATGGAGACCTCACTGCCTTTCGTAGCCATGGTTTCTGCAGTTTTTGCTTTGGCCACTAATATGATAATATGCAAAACGGCCATGTCCCAAGGCACAAGCTTTTACAGTTTGACTGTATATTCCAATGGTTTGGCCACTCTTGTTCTTTTCCCTACAGCCTTTCTTTACCACAGGTAACTTTTTCTCTGTGGTAAACTAATGGGTACCTCTGATTTTGAAGGAAAAATGAGTTTTAGGTGTTGGATTTTGATTATTCGTAGGTCAAAGTTCCCACCTTTATCTTTTCCTGTTCTCTGGAAGATTTTCTTGCTTGCTATGCTCGGGTAAGTCGATCATTTGCTGAATGAAGACACGATGGTTAGATTAGCATGTGCTTTATTTTTCAAAACACGGGTATGGAAGCCTATTAATTTTACAGAGGTATTTTATTTTTTAACCTCGGTCAACTCTTTTTTTAAGAAAACTAGTTTTTTCACCCGTGCGATGCACGATCAATTATTTTTTCTAATTAATGATTAAAATTAGTAAGTATGATAATATGTTTTACTTTCTCCATGATGTGACTGTTTATCAAACTGAAATGTCTATTGTTTTCATATACATATAGATCTTAACAATGAAACACCAGATAAAAGAGCTATTTTGGTATTTCGCTGAAAAATAATATCACAATTGTATTAGACAATGAATGACATAATGTGTTTATCAATTATATCATATACACATATAAATTTATGTACTATGTACAAAACAGTAATTGTAATAAAAATAATGGGGTTTTAATTTCAATAAGGGGTCATATTCTAATTTGAAAGTTCATCGAATTGACATGATACAATAACATATTCGTTATAAATTGGTACAATAACATATAAATTATATATTAATTATTAAACATTTAATATGTTAAACGGATACTTACATTATACATAATTTTCTCATTCAGAAAATTCATTTTAGGGGATTTTACTAACTTGACACGAGATGTTAGTTTATATAATTAAATATTAAAATTGTAAAGAATGCACATTTGAAAAAATAAAAAAAATTAACATACTAATAAAATAAATGGATGATAGATCATACAATTAGAAAACAAAATAAATTACAAATTTTGAAAAACTTCCTTAAAAACAACATTTGTCGTTGGTTTTTTCGGGTTGCTATCACTATCACATATCAAAATTTTTAGACCTTTAGGCTTCATAACTCTGGGTACAGTAACGTACAACTGACCATGACTAAACACAGGGTTCTTCAAAAAAAGTCCTACATGAGACAATGATTGCCCCTTACTTTTGTTTATTGTCATTGTGTATGTACAACCAAAGGATACTGTCTTCGTTGAAATTTAAATGGAAGTCTTGGATCAGAAGGCGTCAATGACATTCTTGGAATAAGCACTTTATGACCTGCATTACTTTTATAGGGGTATGGAAGCCTATTAATTTTATAGGGGTATTTTATTTTTTAACCTCGGTCAACTTTTTTTTTTAAGAAAATGATCTCCTCAGGAGTGTAGGTCATTTTCTTAAAAAAAAAGTTAGACCGAGGTTTAAAAATAAAATACCCCCAAAAAATATCCCTCTTAAATTATAAAACTCTTCCATTTTTCGTGCATGTACTTCACTCGGTATGGCATGGCAGGAGACTAGTAAATCTCTCGAGTAGTCGGTCATGTCAAGGAAAATATCGTGTGTAAACAAGAATAGTAACGTCGTGGCACCGCGATCACAAGAGGTAGAGGAGTCTCTACCTCTGGTTGATATGGTTTTCTTTGAAGAGTTCGCATTGAACATTGTGTTGTAAACCAGAGGCGGTCCTGGGTGGTCAATATGGGGCCACCGCACAGGGCTCGCAGTTGGATAAGGCCCCAGTTAAAATGGGGTTAGGGGTATATTGGGTTAGATATTTGGGCTTTAGCTAGATTGAGAGTGGATTTCTGGAAAAACTTGATTATGAAATATTGATTGATGACTTTGCTGATAAAAAAGCAAGAAGATCGGTTTTTCACCGTTAATCGTAATAGAATATATTTTCCTTTCTATATGATGTAAATTAAAGATAGTGATTATGAGCAATGTATAATGTAATGTTTTTTTTATTATAGATATTAGTTTATGTAATCAAATAATGAAATTATATTTATATCATCGATTGTAATATTAGTTTTATATACATACAAAGGGCTTCTTTTTTTTTTTTTTTTCACCAAACCCTTCAAAGTCTAAGGCCGACCCTGTTGTAAACCTCAAATTTTATAGTGTAAACGGTATTTTTCCTCAACAAAACACAGTTTCTTACCAAGTTTACCATTTTTCTTTTGTTAGATGTTTGGCAGAAATTGGCAGTTATGCTGGCATAAACTATAGCTCTCCAACACTTGGTACTGCCTTGTTGAATCTTGTACCAGCCTTCACTTTCATCCTTGCCATTATTTTCAGGTCTGAGATATCCTCTGATCTTGGAATTTCATTCTACAACTCGTATGAGTCGCCTAGCACGGCTCACAGATGCGGAGAAAAATTATGAGAAAAATGGCTTCCTGCTCTCTGGCTCTGTGTTTTCGAATCCTAGCACGGCTCACAGACACAAAGCAGACAGCTAGAGCTTAGAGCTTTTGCTTCCACTTCTCTTTGAAAAATTTAAATAGTAAAGCTCACACTGTTGTATCCAAGTGCAAAACTGTTTTTGTAAAAAGGGAAAAACAATACAAAAGATACTCTAATTGTTTTAAGTTCTTTTTTTTGGCCCAAATCAATTGCTTGCGCATACAGACTAGCTAGTATTCGCCAAACATTGACACCAAAGTGATTGGTTTAGGATGGAAGAAGTAGATTGGATGAGTTTAAGCACCACTGCAAAGTTGGTTGGCACTTTTATCTCCATTGCTGGAGCATTTGTCGTGAGTTTCTATAAGGGACCAATGATTCGAGTTCTGGATTACATACGCAACTCTTTCTGTCATCGGAACCAAATTGGGTTATGGGAGGAGTTCTGCTTTCTTTTGCATGTTTCCTTATTGCGTCCTGTTGCATATTACAGGTTGGAATTTACACTATACAAGATTAATGAACGCTAAAATTTGCTCTAAAATAAAAGGCATAGTTAACAATATATTTGTATTGAAAATGTTTCAGGCTTCCATACTGCGGATATACCCAGCGGTGATGTTCATAGTTGCTTTTAACTGTCTTTTCGTAACCATTCAAGCTTCACTAGTCTCTCTTATTGCTCAACGAGATGCAACTTCTTGGAAAATTGAAACGAGTATTGGATTAGCAGCTATTCTTTATTCGGTAAGCGAACGACTTGATTATTATCTCCCTCCTTCTCCCTTCATAGGAACATATCGTTTGTCGTTATATCAAAAACTATGATTTGTAGTAATAATAAAACTAGAATATTTTAATGCGTACAACAGCAAACTAGAAGCTTACAAGTTGATATTTACTTACACTGTCGCTATATTTGATTTTCAGGCAATCATTAATTTATCATTGAGGCTCTATCTGAGTCTGACTGTCTGGTGCATAAAGAAGAGAGGTCCCCTCTTTGTTTCTCTATTCAAGCCTTCAACAATTATCGTAACGGTTTTTATAGGGGTTGTCTTTATGGACGATGTTTTCTACCTCGGAAGGTATATCTAGTCATTATATTGCGAGGTTCAAAATTTTTGCCAGAACGAATCTTGGGTTCGGGTTCAAAAACGTTTAAAAAATCTGTTTGGATGTTCTTGCACAGTTTGGTTGGTGCACTGATATTGACCGCGGGTTTCTACGGTGTGATATGGGGGAAAGCTAAAGAAGGGGACATGNAATAATTTTATTCAGCAAATGTGAAGTGAACTTGTAACTGCTGAGTAAAAGTTCTTGTGATTGGAAGTTTGGTTCATCGTTTTCCTTCCCTCTTTACGAATTCGTTGTGTCTCAAACTAGCTCTGATCCCGGTTTCCGTCGGCTGAAATCCAAGAAAACTGGCTCTCCTAACCACCCAACTCAGTATTCAGGTTGTCCCCTTCATTCTATCGATCTAATCCTATCCCGATTCCCGGGCCTATTTTTTGTGTTTTAACAAGACTCGTGTAGAGAATGGAGGTCGCCAAATTGTGTTAGCTGGATACAAAGTCCTTGGAAAGTTTAAGAATAAATTTTCAATTCTAAAATAAAGTCTTAAAATTGTGACAGTTAAATAATTCAACAAAATTTTCATATGATAAAAATGAACTCATTATCAATTAGTATGTAGCATTTTTAAATAAAATTATAAAAATACATTTGTGTTGCACGTGAAAAACACACGTTAGAGTAATTAGAATTCAAAAGAAATTGGTTAATTCAACAAAATGATAATAACAATAGTATTGTAAATTTTGACAATTCGTGTTAGTTACTCATGTGTAATTAACTTTGAAGATAAACGTATTTGTTTGATTTTTAAAAAAAATTTGGACAACTCAAGTTTTTTATTTTATCGTTTTCATTTGTTATTTGTCTTCTCCTATGAATAAATGCACATATTTTCTCATTTTCTCGATTTATTAAATTTTCTGATCAATCAATGATTAGCATGTAGTTTTATTTTTACTTCTTCTCTTCAGATTATTCTATACTACACAAAGAGTACTTCGCACTTTATGATAAGATCGAATGACCATCAATAATATAGGAACATGAGAAGAAAAACTCCTCATGCAACAACTTAGCCTTTTCTTTCATATACAGTGGGCCACTTTGCTATTGGGTGTTCCTATTTTCCTTGTCAGCTTGGAGACATTTCTAGTAGTTTTTCCAATGTTCAAATAATAATTGAGTATGTCTTTTATGAGACGGTCTCACGAATCTTTATCTGTGAGACGGGTCAACCCTACCTATATTTACAGTAAAAAGTAATACTCTTAGCATAAAAAGTAATATTTTTTCATGGTTGACCCAAATAAGATATCTGTTTCACAAAATACGATCTGTGACACCGTCTCACACAAGTTTTTGCCATAATTAATTTTACAAAATCTAATACTTTTCTTGTTTGGTTGCTTTAAAGCTTTGATACTATATAGTTTGATTTCCATTATATAATAAGAAAGGTATAATATTATTATAAGTGAGAATTCTTATTTTTTTCAAGTAATATGACTTGGAAATTAATTCGGGAGATCCCGAGACAACGCTCATATACTATACTGGAATATTTCCAACAAGTCATTCGACCTAATGAGAAGAAAATAAAGCTTACTATACTGGAATATTTCCATCAAGTCATTCGGAACATACACCATACTATACTTACAGAGATTATCAAGAAATACATACACCCAATCTACTTGAATTTTCTGTTTCTACCCCGATAAATCATATGATAAATCTCAATCCAAATCGCCTAACAGATAATCGCAAAACATTCAAAATACTTTTCACTCTTTATTTCGCAAAAAAAAATTCGTTGAAATCATATTCTTACATGTATGTCATATATCATGCTATAAATAACAAGTATCAAATGATAATTTTTAAATTTGTTTAAATACTTTCGCTCGAACTTTAATTGATGAAATGTATTTGAAGCAAAAATTGTTCCAATTCCTATAAATAATGTCATTCATGCAGTAAATGTTATAATTTGATTTCCTTCGATTTTTTTACTTATCTTGGTCATCCATAATAAATTCAAGCTTTTATCGTTTTGCATTTTTTTCAATGTGTTGAATGATTTTTTTTATTTGATTTAGCTTTACCAATTAATTATTAATTCACGTTAAATGATGATTTAGTGCACATGGATATCAATATCCAGACGTAAGTTTATCTTGAAATCTTGCTTTAAGACGGAAAATATATAAATATGATTACAATTATCCTCTTTTTTTTAAAAAAAAAAAAAATTCACTACATAAACATATGCGACAACCAAACCAAATATTGCTTGATGAATAATTTCATTTTCTTGATCACGTATTTTTGCATCTTTAATTGTGGTTAAATATCGTTGATCATCTAGAAGCCATTGATAGATATTCTTTCCGAAGTATTCTCACTAATGTCATTGTATATAGATATCTTTTACACATACAGTTTTGATATGTTGCTTACTCAATGTGACCATCTCTGTGCTCACCAATAAAGTGACACTCATCTATTGGATATGATGTGTCGGCAAAAGTGGGAGGGGGGACCAGTCAAAGAAAATAAAAAAACATGGGTTGGCAATCAGAAGAAGGAAATTTCGCGGAATTTTTCAGAAGACGCTTTTTATACGCGTCTTCGCACGGTCAAGGGGCTCTATAAATAGAGCTCTCCCCTTCATTCTGAAATCATCCCTTCTTCGAGTTTTCTCTCATCTTATAGCATTCTATAATATTTGTGAGGTGTTTGTTCTCCTGTATTAAGAGAGTGTGTGATCTCTTTGGAAACACAGTGAGTGATTTGTACACCACAAAATATTATAGTGGAAATTCTATTCATCTTGCCCGTGGTTTTTACCCTAATAATTTTTAGGGGTTTTCCACGTAAATCTCGGTGTCCAGTTTATTCTTTATTTTCGTGTTTTCTTATCTCAAATTACCGCAAGTGGGACCAACGAGTGGTATCAGAGCTTTGGTTTAAAATTTCTTAAAATTTCTGAGTATGCTCTGTGGTTGCAGCCTAGACTGATCTTCCACATCAGAAAATATTTTTTTGAGATTTTTTATTTAAGGCGGGATTATTTTGTCCAGTCTACTAAAATTGTTGTAGACATAATGGCGGGCATGTACGAGATAGCAAAGTTCAATGGAAGCAATTTTATGCTGTGGAAAATAAAGATACAAGCAGTTTTAAGAAAGGAGAATTGCTTGGCGGCTATTGAAGATAGACCGGTGGAGATTACGGATGATGGAAAGTGGAATGAGATGAATGACAATGCTGTTGCCAATTTACACTTGGCTATAGCAGACGAAGTATTGTCAAGTATCTCTGAGATAAAAACAGCAAAAGTTATCTGGGATAATCTGACAAAGATGTACGAGGTCAAGTCGCTACACAACATGATTTTCCTAAAGAGAAGGCTTTATACTCTTCGGATGACGGAATCCTCATCGATGACCGACCATATCAACACACTAAATACTCTATTTGCACAACTCGCTTCCATGGGGCATAAAATAGGGTAAAATGAACGTGCGGAGCTTCTACTTCAAAGTCTACCAGATTCATATGATCAACATCATCAACATAACCAACAATAGTCTTATGGGCTTTCTAAGATTCGACGATGTCTTAACTGGTTCTCGGAGAAGAAAGTCGGCGCAAGAATAAGGAAGATAGGTTGGTAACCTCGAAGCAGGCAGAGGCTTTACCGATGATAAGAGGAAGATTTATGGATCGTGACTCTAGTGGGAGCCAAAGACGAGGTAGATCAAAGTTGAGAAGTAAGAAGAAAAATATTTACTGCTTTAAATGTGGCGGTACAGGGCACTTCAAAAAAGAGTGTACGAATATCGAGAAGAGTTCTCAAGGAAATGTGGCCAGTACTACAGGCAGTGGTGAAATATTATTCAGCGAAGCAGCAACTGTTGTAGAAGGCAGGCACAAATTTTGTGACACATGGATTATAGATTCAAGAGCGACGTGGCACATGACGTCTCGGAGAGAATGGTTTGATCATTATGAACCAGTCTCAGGAGGATCTGTATTCATGAGAAATGATCATGTCTTGGAAATCGCTAGGGTCGGTACTATCAAAATTAAAATGTTTGATGGCACCATTCGCACCATACAGGAGGTACGACATGTGAAAGGACTGACGAAAAATCTTTTGTCCTTGGGGCAATTGGATGACATCGGGTGCAAAACTCGTATCGAGAATGAGATCATGAAAATTGTGAAGGGTGCACTTGTGGTTATGAAGGCGGAAACGGTTGCTGCAAATCTGTATATACTTTTGGGAGAAACACACAAAGAGGCAGAACTAGCTGTTGCATCAATTGGTTCATGAGAAGAATTAACAGTGTTGTGGCATAGAAAGCTCGGGCATATGTCAGAACGGGGGTTAAAAATTCTCTCAGAACGGAAGCTGCTGCCAAGACTTACAAAAGAGTCACTACCCTTTTGTGAGCATTGTGTTACCAGTAAACAACATAGATTAAAGTTTGGCACTTCTACTGCCAGGAGCAAAAGCATATTGGAGCTGATTCATTCGGATGTTTGGCAAGCACCGGTTGTATCCCTAGGAGGAGCGAGATATTTTGTCTCGTTTATTGATGATTTATCTAGGAGATGTTGGGTGTATCCAATCAAGAAAAAATCAGATGTTTTTCAGATCTTCAAAGATTTCAAAGCGCGAGTTGAACTTGATTCTGGAAAGAAAATCAAGTGTTTGAGGACTGACAATGGAGGAGAATATACCAGTGACGAATTTGATGCATATTGTCAACATGAGGACATCAAAAGAACGGCTTACACACCTCAACAAAATGGAGTGGCGGAGCGGATGAACGGGACCTTGTTAGACAGAACAAAAGCTATGTTGAGGACTGTGGGCCTAGACAAGTCATTTTGGGTGGAGGCAGTCAAAATCGCTTGTTATATTATCAATCGTTCTCCTTCAGTGGCGATTGATCTGAAGACTCCGATGGAAATGTGGACTGGGAAGCCGACAGATTATTCTCATTTGCATACATTTGGAAGTCCGGTGTACGTGATGAAACTTAAAATTAAAAATTTATTATATGTTAAAACCTATATTTTAAAATTTAAGTTTCATTAAAATTATAAAATTATGTTATTTTAGTATTGTGTGTTTATATTTAAATGTCTTAATAAATATGTTTTATTTTCAGGTTTTCTACGTGTTGGTAAAATAATGATAACTCAAGCTAGAAAATTCAAATGGAGGTGATTCAAATATTTTTGGAATCCTTGAGAAATTATCTACAACTTTTCAGAAGACATGATTGCCTAAAAAGTTGGTTAAGATGATCAAAATGTGAAAATATCAAAAGGAGGACAAATTTACTTTCACCATGACCAGCATATAATAAAAAAACCATAACTATTTCAATATTTAACCAAATGAGGTGAACCAAGTGGCTAAATTCATCTACAGACAATTCCCCACATGTTTGCTGTTTTTAGCTGAGTCAAATTCGGTGATTAAAGTCATAAAACAAAGCATTAAAAGAAGGGGCATGAAATTGAAGTTGGAGGAGACAAAGACTACTATTACAACTACATTGCATTAATAAAATTTTTGACCCTTTCTCTCATTTGGCCTATAATTAGAGGCCTTGTGCTAGCTTGAGAATCATTCTATCTCATTTTAAAATATAGTGTGAGTGTGTATAAAAGTTCTAAGTTCCAATATATTTTTCATTTTCCAAATTATGAGTGATGTTTTTAGTGTTGATCAAAAGTAAGTTCATGGAAAGCTAAATCTATTATGTCAAGGTGAAAAGGATGAATTCTTGGTGAAGTAAGATTGTTTATATTTTGTATATTCTTTCTTTATTTCTTTTCATTTTGCTAATTTCTTTTTATTGTAGGTATAAAAATGAATTATTTGTTGTTATCAATTTACATCAAATGCTTGATACCATTTAAGTGGTTATCTTGATTTGTTGTTTAATTTTGATACAATAAATATTTCATCAATTATTATTGTTATATTATACATATATATATATTTACATAATTATATCATATGTTTCATTTAGACGATAGCGTGGCTCTGCCGGTTGTTCTAAATGAAATATTATGATATCTAACAATCTAACATTTACTTTATCGCAACTAACTTTTACTTTTCGCATCTAACATTTACTTTATCGCAACTAACTTTTACTTTCCGCATCTAACATTTACTTTATTGCAACTAACTTTTACTTTCCGCATCTAACTTTTACTTTATCGCAACTAACTTTTACTTTCCCGCAACTAACTTATTAAATCATATATTTCATTTAGGCAATAGCGTGGCTCTGCCGGTTGTTCTAAATGAAATATAATGATTTAATTTAACATTTATTTTATGCAGTTATATATTTATATAGTTATATATATAATCATAGGTACCATATATAAAATATCGGTGAATTCGGTATTTTCTATAGTGGGAACTATATTATATTAGGTGTGTGTTTAAATATTTTTATTTTCTTGGAACCATTATTTATGGTGGTTTCCTTTGTTTTACTTTTAGTTAAACAATATTGCATAAACCAAGAATAAATCCTCGAGCCTTGACAAAATTTATAATTTGTAAACTTCGTTCTTGCATTTGGTAATCTATAAATTAATAAATTTAAACTTAAAATAACCTCTCTGTGGATCGATCTCGTACTTACGAAATATATTACTTGCAGACAACCTACACTTGGGTGAATTATAATTTAAGTAGTAGCAAGTTTTTGGCGCCGTTGCCGGGGAGGTATAAATTAAGTTTATATTTGTTAATTATGTTTTATTTATAAGTATTGTGTTTTTTTTTTTTATGAGTATTTGGAGTCGAAAAAAAAGTGGTAGACTTATTCGAGTATCTGAAAATAATTTAAACATGGATGATAATTCAAATAATCAAGATAATGATAACAATAATAACAACAATAATAATAATAATCAAGAACATGATCAATTAAGAACACTTAGGCACCATATGAACCCTATTAGAACTAGTGCCCCATCTTGTTTAGTTTTTCCTCCTGATGCATCTAATTTCAACTTTAAACCTCAAATTATTCAACTTTTACCAAATTTTCATGGCTTAGATTCTGAAAATCCATATTTACATCTAAGAGAATTTGAGGAAGTTTGTAACACTTATAATGATCAAAATTGTAGCATGGATATAGTTCGATTAAAGCTTTTCCCTTTTTCTTTAAAAGATAAAGCTAAAACATGGCTACAAAATTTGAGATCAAGTTCAATAAGATCATGGGAAGAAATGCAACAACAATTTCTCAAAAAGTTTTTTCCTTCCCATAGAACAAACTCTTTTAAAAGACAAATTACTACTTTTTCTCAAAAACAAGGAGAAACATTTTATCAATGTTGGGATAGATATAAAGAATTACTTAATACATGCCCACATCATGGTTTTGAAACATGGAGAATAGTTTCTCACTTTTATGAAGGTCTAATACCTAAAGATAGGCAAATGATAGAATTCATGTGTAATGGAACTTTTGAAGATAAAAACCCAAATGAAGCTATGGAGTATTTGGATTCATTAGCAGAAAATGCTCAAAATTGGGATAATATAGGCACAATAGAACCACCAACAACTAAAATCAATAATTCAACAAATGGGGGTGGTATCTATAATCTTAAAGATGATATAGATATTCAAGCTAAACTTGCATCTTTAGCAAGAAAAATTGAGTCATTAGAAATGAAAAAGAGTGGTCAATTAAAAAGTATTCAAGAAATTGTTTGTCATATATGTGATACACATGATCATGCTACAAAAGATTGTCCAACATTACCTTCATTTAAAGAATGTCTCCATGAACAAGCAAATTATGTTAACAATTATAAAAAACCAATACTAGATCCTTTTTCAACATCATATAATCCTGGATGGAAAAATCATCCTAATTTTAGTTGGAGGAATGATAATAATGCACAACCCTCACAACAATATTTTCAAAATAACCAAAATCATCAAGGTTATATTCCTTATGTTACACCTCCAAGAAAAAACTTTGAAGATGTAATTCATGCATTTATCCAAAAGCAAGAATCTATCAATATTCAAAACAGTCAATCTATGACTGATTTGAAAGAAACTCTTGCAAAATTTGCATCTGCACTTAATATTCATGAAAAAGGAAAATTTCCATCTCAACCTCAACCTAATCCTAAAAATCAAAATCAAGAATTAAAAAATGAAAAAATTGATCAAATAAAATCTGTTATTACCCTTAGAAGTGGTAAAATAGTTAATGATCCATATAGTAATGAAAACAAGGATCATTTAAAATCAAAGAGTAAGGATGATAATCCTGATACTTTTGAGAATGATGATACCTTAAATTCTAAAAATAATATGTTGAATGATAAATCATCTGAAATAGTAAATGAATCAAATAAACCTCCACCATTTCCTCATGCATTAACAAATCATAAAAAACAAAAAAATGATTCTGATATCTATGAAGTTTTTAAACAAGTAAAGATAAATATTCCATTATTAGATGCTATTAAACAAGTACCTTCATATGCAAAATTTTTAAAAGACTTATGTACTGTGAAGAGAAAATTGCATGTGAAGAAGAAAGCATTCTTGGCTGAACAAGTAAGTTCTATTCTTCAAAATAATTCTAGTTTAAAATATAAAGATCCCGGTTGTCCAACAATTTCATGTATTATTGGAGAAAATAAAATTAAAAAAGCTTTGTTAGATTTGGGAGCAAGTGTGAATTTACTTCCTTATTCAGTTTATGAAAAACTTAATTTAGGAGAATTAAAACCCACCTCTGTTACTCTCTTACTGGCGGATAGGTCAATCAAAATACCTAGAGGTATTGTAGAAGATGTGTTGGTTCAAGTTGATAAATTCATATATCCTGTACATGTTATTGTTTTGGATACACAACCAATACAAGTACATAATGAAATTTCAGTAATATTGGGACGACCATTTCTAGCAACTTCAAATGCTTTAATTAATTGTCGAAATGGAATAATGAAATTGTCTTTTGGAAATATGACTCTAGAACTTAATATATTCAATTTATGTAAACAAACAAGTATTAATGAAAATGAATATGATAATGAAATTGAAACAATTATGGAAGAAAATATACAAGAAGAAAACTTAAATCAACAGTCTGAAGTTTTTTCAATAGAAAGTTTTGAGTCCGAAAATAATTTTAAAAAAGATGATAATACAAAACTTGAATTAAAAGTTTTACCATTCGAATTGAAATATGTATTTCTTGGTGAAAATAAAACATTTCCTGTTGTAATTTCTTCCACTCTTCTACCAAATCAAGAAGAAGATTTAATTAAATTACTTAAGAAATACAAAAATGCAATTGGATGGACTTTGAAAGATATAAAAGGTATAAATTATTTAATTTGCACACATAAAATTCATTTGGAAGAAAATGCTAAAACATATCAACAACCACACAGAAGGTTAAATCCACGTATGAAAGAAGTTGTTAAGAATGAAATATTAAAACTATTAGACGCTGGAATTATCTATCCAATCTCAGATAGTAAATGGGTAAGCCCAACACAAGTAGTACCTAAAAAGTCAGGCATCACTGTTATAAAAAATGAAAAGAGAGAGTTATTACAAGCTAGGATTCCATCTAGTTGGCGTATGTGTATTGATTATAGAAAATTAAATGATGCAACTAGAAAAGATCATTTCCCACTACCATTTTTAGATCAAATTCTAGAAAAAGTAGCAGGAAATTCTTATTACTGTTTTCTTGATGGGTATTCGGGGTATTATCAAATACCTATATCATTAGAAGATCAAGAAAAAACTACTTTCACTTGTCCTTTCGGAACTTTTGCATTTAAAAGAATGCCATTTGGTTTATGTAATGCTCCGGCTACTTTTCAAAGATGCATGTTAAGTATTTTCAGTGATATGATTGAAGAATTTGTAGAAGTTTTTATGGATGATATAACTGTTTTTGGAAACTCATTTGAAAATTGTCTTAAAAACCTAGAAGAAGTATTAAAACGATGTGAAGAAAAAAATCTTGTTTTAAATTGGGAAAAATGTCATTATATGGTTAAATCTGGGATTGTGTTAGGTCATGTGATATCTGAAAAAGGAATTGAAGTTGATAAAGCCAAAGTTGATGTTATTGCTAATTTAACATCACCAAAAACGGTCAAAGAAGTTCGATCATTCTTGGGTCATGCAGGTTTTTATAGAAGGTTTATAAAAAATTTCAGCATAATATCTAAACCAATTTCGAATCTTTTAACAAAAGTTACACAATTTGAATGGACTTAGAAATGTGAAAATACTTTTTAAAAAATAATTAATTTTTAATTACATCACCTATTTTACAACTTTCAGATTGGTCTTTACCATTTGAATTAATGTGTGATGCAAGTGATTATGCTATAGGAGCTGTGTTAGGACAGAGAAAATAAGGAAAACCGTAGGCAATCTATTATGCCAGTAGAATCTTAAATAGTGCCCAAATAAATTATTCAACTACTGAAAAAGAATTACTTTCAGTAGTATTTGCATTAGATAAGTTTCGATCTTATTTAATTGGTTCTACTACTATTGTGTACACTGATCATTCTGCCGTAAAATATTTATCAAATAAACAAGATGCTAAGCCAAGATTAATACGGTGGATTTTATTGTTACAAGAATTTGATATTATAATTAAAGATAAAAAAGGAAAAAAAAATGTCGTAGCCGATCATTTATCTAGAATAAGGACTGAATCATCTCATTATGAAATACCAATAAATGAAAATTTTCCAGATGATCAGTTGTTTTATGCTACTATTATGCCCTGGTTTGCTAACATTGTAAATTTTATTGTGACAAATAAAATGCCTTCTCATTGGAATTCACAGGATAAGAATAAATTCTTGATAGAAGTTAAAAAATTTTATTGGGATGATCCTTACTTGTTTAAGTATTGTCCTGACCAAATTTTTCGACGATGCATACCCGACAATGAAGTAAGTAATGTTATTAAATTTTGTCATTCTGAAGCATGTGGA
>NC_133309.1:20802816-20823247 GCF_012295235.1 Primulina huaijiensis | reverse complement strand
AATATTATGATATCTAACAATCTAACATTTACTTTATCGCAACTAACTTTTACTTTCCGCATCTAACATTTATTTTATTGTAACTAACTTTTACTTTCTGCATCTAACTTTTACTTTATCGCAACTAACTTTTACTTTCCCGCAACTAACTTATTAAATCATATATTTCATTTAGGCAATAGCGTGGCTCTGCCGGTTGTTCTAAATGAAATATAATGATTTAATTTAACATTTTTTTATGTAGTTATATATTTATATATTTATATATATAATCATAGGTACCATATATAAAATATCGGTGAATTCGGTATTTTCTATAGTGGGAACTATATTATATTAGGTGTGTGTTTAAATATTTTTATTTTCTTGGAACCATTATTTATGGTGGTTTCCATTGTTTTACTTTTAGTTAAACAATATTGCATAAACCAAGAATAAATCCTCGAGCCTTGACAAAATTTATATTTTGTAAACTTCGTTCTTGCATTTGGTAATCTATAAGTTAATAAATTTAAACTTAAAATAACCTCTCTGTGGATCGATCTCGTACTTACGAAATATATTACTTGCAGACAACCTATACTTGGGTGAATTATAATTTAAGTAGTAGCAGTGCGTTCTGTACAATGAGCAAGAAAGATCGAAGTTGGATTTGAAATCCAGAAAATGTATCTTCTTGGGTTATGCTGATGGAGTAAAGGGGTTTCGCTTGTGGGATCCTACTGTTCACAAGCTTGTCATCAGCAGGGATGTTATCTTCGAGGAAGATAAAGTAAAGGGAGATAAAGGCACACTGAATTCAGAAACTACTATATTTCAGGTGGAAAATAAGACGGACGAAAGTCAAGTTTCTTGTGAAGCAGTACCAGAGCACGAAGAACAAGAACATGTTGAGTCTGAAGTTTCCAATGTGAGGCAATCAACTCGAGACAGAAGACCACAAGGTTGGCTTTCAGATTATGTCACTGAAAAAAAAAATGGAATATTGTCTATTATCAGAGGATGGTGAGCCATCGAGTTTCCATGAAGCTACTCAAAGCTCGGATGTATCCTTGTGGATAATAGCAATGCAAGAAGAATTGGAAGCATTAGACATGAATCAAACTTGGGATCTTGTTACACTACCACGAGGAAGGAAAGCCATTGGAAACAGATGGGTCTATAAGATCAAGCGTGATGACAATAACCAAGTGGAGCGGTATCGTGCTAGATTGGTGGTAAAAGGGTATGCTCAGAAAGAAGGAATTGACTTCAATGAGATATTTTCTCCTCTGGTTCGGCTTACAACAGTCAGAGTAGTGTTGGCATTGTGTGCGGTGTTTGACCTACATCTAGAACAACTAGATGTGAAAAAGGAGTTTTTTCATGGAGATCTTGAAGAAGAAATCTATATGCTCCAGCCAGAAGGTTTTGCGGAAAAAGGCAAAGAGAACTTGGTTTGCAGGTTGAACAAATCTCTGTACGGTCTCAAACAGGCGCCGAGGTGTTGGTACAAGAGATTTGATTCATATATCATGAGCCTTGGATACAACAGACTAAGTGGAGACCCTTGTACATATTTCAAGAGGTCTGATATTATATCATTTTGCTGTTGTATGTGGACGACATATTGGTAGCAGGCCCCAACAAAGATCAGGTCCAAGGATTGAAAGCACAGTTGGTTAGGGAATTTGATATGAAGGACTTCGGACCAGCAAACAAGATTTTAGGGATGCAAGTTCACCGAGACAGAAGTCAAAGAAAGATTTGGCTTTCCCAGGAGAATTATTTGAAGAAAATCTTGCAACGCTTCAACATGCAAGATAGCAAGCCAATATCTACCTCTCTTCCTGTTAACTTCAAGTTATCCTCCGAGATGTGTCCTAGCAGTGAAGTAGAGAGGATTGAGATGTCTCGAGTACCATATGCATCAGCAGTGGGAAGTTTGATGTTTGCCATTATCTGTACAAGACCGGACATTGCTCAAGCAGTGGGAGCAGTTAGTCGGTATATGGCGAATCCTGGAAGAGAGCATTGGAGCACTGTTAAGAGGATCCTTAGATACATTAAGGGTATCTCGAATGCTGCATTATGTTATGGAAGATCAGATTTTACACTCAGAGGCTATGTCGATTCAGATTATGCAGGTGATTCTGATAAGAGGAAATCTACTACTGGTTATGTGTTTACACTTGCAGGGGGAGCAGTAAGCTGGGTTTCAAAACTGTAGACAGTTGTGGCGTTATCTATAACGGAGGCAGAATATATGGTAGCTACTCAAGCTTGCAAGGAGGCAATATGGATTAAAAGGTTATTGGAGGAGATCGGGCACAAACAAGAGAATGTTCTTTTGTTTTGTGACAATCAGAGTGCTTTGCACATCGCAAGGAATCCAGCCTTTCATTCCAGGACAAAACACATTGGAGTACAATTTCACTTTGTGCGGGAAGTAGTAGAAGAAGGCAGCGTGGATATGCAGAAGATCCATACGAAGGACAACATAGCTGATTTTCTAACCAAGCCAGTGAACACTGATAAGTTTGAGTGGTGTAGATCCTCAAGTGGTCTAGCGGAAACGTAAGCAGCAGGGAATGGCAAGATTGAAAGGATGTGTGGAGATGTGCTTGATTCTCAATCAAATTTCAAGTGGGAGAAATGTCGGCAAAAGTGGGAGGGGGGACCAGTCAAAGAAAATAAAAAAAAACGTGGGTTGGCAATCAGCAGAAGGAAATTTCGCGGAATTTTTCAGAAGACGCGTTTTATACGCGTCTTCACACGGTCAAGGGGCTCTATAAATAGAGCTCTCCCCTTCATTCTGAAATCATCCCTTCTTCGAGTTTTCTCTCATCTTATAGCATTCTATAATATTTGTGAGGTGTTTGTTCTTCTGTATTAAGAGAGTGTGTGATCTCTTTGGAAACACAGTGAGTGAGTTGTACACCACAAAATATTATAGTGGAAATTCTTTTCATCTTGCCCGTGGTTTTTACCCTAATAATTTTTAGGGGNAACATTAGTCTTTTATTTTAAATTTCATTAAAGACATAGTTTTTTTAAAAAAAATTGGAATGTAAATTTCATTTCAAAATAAAATTTTATTTTTCTTCAATTTATTGTAAAATTCATTAATACATGAAAAACAAAAAAAAATATATTTATTAACCTTATTTGACGGAGATAGGACATACATGTAAATTCACACAATTTCATTTGAGGTTTTAAAATTATTATTCGCGTATTATTTACGTTATTCATGGATGTTAATTTACTCAAGTTAAAAATAAAAATTGGCACAAAAACTCATGTGAGCTGTTTCACATGTCAATTTTTGTGAAACATGTCTCTATTCCGAATCGAATCATGAAAAAACATTGGTTTTCACTCTGAAAATGGACGGATCAACCCATCTCAAGGATATATATCCATGAGACCGACTCACAGAAGACTTATTAAAAAAATTGGAGAACTGAACAACAATGTAAACTTTATTTTCCTTCGATTTATTTTAAAACCAATTAACATTAATTAATGAAAAAAGTTGGCCCGTATTAGAGATATATATCCATGAGACCATCTTACAGAAAACTTACTCAAAAATTTGAGAATTATAAAATTTTGAACAAGAATCTATAACTTCATTTTCATTAGGGGTGTTCATCGATCGGTTCGGTTCTATTTTCAATTTTTTATTTTGGTTTTTTCGATTTTCGATTTTTACAAATATATAATCCGATATCCGAACCATTTTTCTTCGGTTCGGTTCGGTTATTTCGGTTTTGATTTAATTATTTAAATTAATAAGATAAATATATTGTAAAATATAATATGTTATCTTTTTACATGATTTCTTAGTAAAACATTTAAATATAAAGTCTAAATGAATTACATAAACAACAATCAACTAAATATTATTGATATTATCTCAAAAAACATAAAATAAAAATAAAATTACTAATTTAATGAAATTTCGGTTTTTTCGATCGGTTCGATTTTGACATATATAATCCGAAACCGAACCAAATAAATTTCGGTTTAACATTTATATCCGAATTATAAATTTCGGTTTTCGGTTCGATTCAGTGTTCGGTTTTTTCAGTTTGGATTTTCGATTTTTTCGGTTTTATCCGAAGTTTGAACACCCCTAATTTTCATTCGATTTATTTTAAATTCATTAATCAATGGAAAAATTGAAATCAAACAAAAAGACATCCAAAAAAATTAAGATATAATTCATAAATCAAACAAAAAGAAAAAGAGAGAAATCAAACAAAAACAATTATTTTAAAATATATCATTTTTTAAAAATAGATTGTAAATTTTATTATTCTTCTATTTATTTTAAATTCTATTAAAATATAGTTTTTTTTTTTAAAAAAAAAAAAAAGAGTATACACTCCATTTCAAAAAATCTGGTTAAATTTCATTTTTTTTCAATTTATTTTAGAATTCATTAATAGACGAGAAAAAACAAATACTAAAACATGTATTTATTATTATTATCATTTTAAATTTAATTTCCTTCAATTTAGTTTAGATTCCATTAATTAATAGATGAAAAAAAACAAACAAAGTAACATGTATTAATAAATATTATTTAATATATATGACCTCCAATAAATCACAGAGATAAAAGTATTCTTCTGTACTCAATCTCATGAATGCCTCTCCCTTTTCCACCGTAAAATTCCATCCAAAACGCATCAAAATGGGTATATTTTGTAGTTTCTACTTTCTACTATTCCCCGGAATAACCTGATATTTTATAAATTTCAAGTCATATTTCACAACTTTATAAAAGGAATATTTTACTGAAATATTCGTCAAATAAAGGCTGCTTCCAACTTCATTTGACCAGGTTATTTATTTATGCTGCCTTTGTTGAAGAATTTCTTCCTTTTCCGGGTGTCTAATTTATTTAATTGCATTAAAAAAAATATCAGTCAACTTTTTTTTGCCCATATTATCAAATTTCAGTTATGTTTTGATATGTTATTTTCTGATTCGACGTTAGGGGTGGCAAAATACAACACGACCCGTCAACCTGACAAGACCCAATACGAAAAAAATCAGGTTCGGGTTGGGGTTTTTCGGTTTCGGGTTGGGCGGATTTGGGTTAGTACTAGGTTAGACGGGTTTCGGGTTGGGTCACGGGTTGACCCGATTTTTTTTTAAAAAAAATATTACCTATATTTTTATATATTGTATGTTTAAACAAAATTTATTGTATATTTATATGATAAATTTTCATCATTTAATATTTATTTTATTTATTTTTTATTTTTTATTTTTTTAACAATTGTTTATTTCATTTAGTAAATATAATTTTAATTTTCTACAATTAAACTTTCAAATTTAAATCAGAAATTTTGTTATTATGTGTTTAAATTAAAATATTATTATTATTTTTTATTTTTCGAATTTTTTTCATTAATTTTTTAAATAAATAAATAAATAAAATTTGGGTTAGGCGGGTTAGACGGGTTCGTGTTCAGATTGGGGGATTTCGGGATGGTTCAGGTTTGGTTTGGGTTGGAAAAAAAATCCGCAAATTCACATCCCTATTCGACCGTTTATATGACATCTATATTGTTCTGATGTGAAGGTTATGTGTACTTGTCGCTTCAGCACTTTGAATGTAATATGTATGTATCTCATCGCCTGCAAGATCAGTTGTTTTATTAACTGAAATTAATCGATGCAATGGAAATCTTTCATATGATTTATTACATAACATGAATTACCATGTTTTCATGCCTTGTTAAGAATAAAAGCCTCCAAGACTTGAATAGTATTGACAGCATCAGCCATGATATTTTCTGGCTTTATGGGTATATCCTCGCTTGCCTTGACAAATTCACATCCCCATTTCAATGAAGTCCAATTATCACCCTTGGGAGACAGAACAATTGTTATCTTGAATTCCTTGAAAAATTTCATGAAATCGCCATCTACGATTCTCTTCACGTATATCTTCTTCTCTTCATCTACCAGTTCAACCTTGTCCTTTGAGGATGAAATAGGATGCCCTGCACAAACAGAAAAAAAAAATTCAGCCCATCGAGTAAACAGCTGGAGCCGCTCGTCTCTAAGTTGTTAACATCAATCAAGAACATCTATATATATATATATATATATATATATATACCTGGTTTAAACTTGACATTATAAACTGTTCCGGCATGCACACCGTCGCCTTCAAGCACTTCAAAGCTGTCGAATTTATGGGGGAAAGCTTCGGGCAAAACTGTGGTGGCGTTTTTCATACAGTCCCACACCTTTTCTATATGACACTTCAGCTCAAGATCAACTTCAAGATGCTGAGGGGATGCCATTGCTGTTGCAGAAAGCTCAAAGAAGATAGAAAAATATGTGGTGTGTGATATTTAAAACAATAGAAGTAAATATCATATGATGGCAATTTATATATAGGGATTCTTTCCTGGTCGACATTTCTAAGTATGAGGTTTGACTGGATATAATAAATATGGTGAAATCTCACGAGTGCACTTTGGCGTTTTATGCAGATGGAGTCAATGTTAATTTCTATAGAACATCAAATGTTTGAGCAGAGTAGGCGTCTAGTCATTTAATTTGTTGTTTGGACTTTATTGATCCTTATATAAAAACAATATGTATTTTAATCATATTTTACGATTTTATCTCATTATGACAGTTTCTTTATCTGTAAAATCATATAAACTGCATAGATAAAATACTTGAATATACATAGGTACCATGAAGTCTATCTCTTAACGTATGATCATGAAACTCATTAGGAAGCATACTATATATATTCTAAATTGATTCATATTTGATTCAACCGCCTAAAATAAGGATAAAGATCGCTCGAGCTTGATACCAGCATCTGTGATGTAAACGTCATGTTTCAATGGTAAGGACATGGAGACGTTCATTCATACCGATTAGTAATCATTTGATGATGAAATAAACAACTTTCATTCGCACTTTCCAAGTGGTTACTTATCGAGTTGAATATTCAATGGTTATGGTTGTATACAATTAGTCCTTTGACTCGAGACAACATGGAAGCTCTACGTACTAGCATGCACTTTGATCCGCTTACCGACTCCATTGAGGGTTATAAGGTGGCGAGGTTGTGTGTAGTTTTGAAATATCTATGAGTCAATGCATTATAGTCGAGGATTCACCGTTCACGTACGGGTGAAGATATACTATATGATTAGATGAGTTAATAGTGTAAGGAATATTTGGTCAGAGTAAGATATGTGTATTTTGGAAATACGTTTCCTCAGTTGAATATATCATATCACTATTATTACTCAAAGATACATCACATCTTTATCGAATTCTTTTGCAACTCTCGATATAACAATAGTTGCAGATTTCATCGGGATATATGAGTTAAAGATACCGTATTGTACGCTAACCATAACATAAGGTTATTGCAGACACTATCAGTTATACCTAGGGGAGCATGAGGCGATACTACTAGACGCTCTTACCATTGTCCGATTAGTGTAATCATACTTGAGTTCTGACGTTCTTGATCTTAGGATTGATGAAAAGAATAATGATAATTAGGGTTATAAGATCGAATAAGAATAAATGTTATTCTAAATAACATGAAATTGTGAACTCACTGCTAGTTGTATCTCTGAATCATTAAGAGTCATACAAGTATCGAATTTCGTGTTCTCGTTTAAATAGTCGAATTCAAGGAGTTGAATTTGCCTACTATAGTTTGATGGAGATCAAACAGATTGCTTATAAAAGAGTTTATCAGTTGCTTTCATGTAATGGAGGTTGTGGAAGTTAGCTTAACTACTAATTAAGTGAGACGAGTGGAACTGCTTGCTTTAGTAAAGGAGTTTACAAAACTGGCAGCTGCCAAAAAAATAAATCAGTGGAAAATTTCAAAATTTTTTATTTTTCATTATATGAACAACATTTGTACTCTCGATAAATCAGGCTTGTCTGATCATCGATCGAGATTATAATGAGTTCCCAATTATTTATTTAGCAAATTCAGAATATATTAATTAAATAATAAATTAATAGTGGTGACTACTTTGTAAAAGATTCTCATTGAATAATATAGAGTAGTCTAGATTTATTAACAGTTAATTAAATAATGGTTATTTAAATTTATATATTTATCTATATTTATGTGTATATACAATATATTATCAAGAATTGACTATGCAGGATATTTTAAAAAAAAAATACCATATGAGAAATTTAAATAATAAAATAAAGAATCTTGATAAAGTTAAAATTCTAGAAGAATTGAGACATTGTATTTATATGTTACAGATGTTGATAATAATCATAACAACAAAATATAACAATATACATATCAAGAAAATCAAGCCAAGCTATTCTCTCTGCACATTTTGGAAGATAAAAATCAGCTACCACCCATCAAAGAAGCTCACAGCTGAGTTCCTCCACTCCACCACTATGCGCCACCGCCAAGCCATCGCGAAGCTGCTGCACCGTCGCCGGATTTTTGAAATTCTGGCAATCAAATCAAGACACAAATTTCATTTAGATCTCTAGTGCAATCTATAGGAAGAATCCAGTTTCAGATCGTGGACCTGATTAGACGATTGAAAAAGGAGGAAGATTTGTTCATAAGGATTTTCAAGAAGAGTTGTCTTCACTTAAAATCCGTAATCGATGAAGCCAACATTATATATATGAATGTAAACTGTTCTAAAACATCCTATGAATGTTTAAATCATACACCCAAGGATCGCTTTGAAAGTCAAAACAAAATTTTTTAAACTTCCGCTACTCTTTGGGTACGAGAACGGTATACCAACAGTGATATTAGAGTTAGGTTTCTCAATTGTATGATTTTCTATTGTTTATTTTTTTGAATTAAGTTGAGAAATTTATTTCTAACAGCATAAGAAAATCTTTCAGAAATTGTAGTGCCTGAGGGCAGCGCTACCCAGCACAAGCAGTACACTGCGTGCACAGTTTTAAAATTAAAAAAATTGTTTTCGCACGGGGCAACGTACTGCCCTGCACGAATGGCAGGTGCCCAGCGGCCCGAGTTGATCAGGCAACGGGCGGGCGGACACCGAGCGGGGTGCCCAGCTCGAGAATTTATGCCCTTTTCACGGGCTATTTTTTAATAGGGCCCACGAGGTGATTTTCTGAATTTTTTTCAAAAATTTTGGAAAAATTGATATTTTATGAAAATATGGAATAAATTTTTGATAAAATTATAGTTTTTCTTATAAAATAAATAATTAACAATTAGATTATTAATTATTTATGGTAAAAATGTGTTTAACAAGAAATTTAGTTATTAATGAATTAATTGAAGTTAAGTGTTTATTTAACTTATTATTTTATTTCTAATTATGACGGTTAGTGATAAATTTACAAGATACATAATTTTTTGATATTATGGTTTTAATATAATATTTGATATTATATAGTAAAAGTATGATCGAGAGACATAACCAATTTGTTAGGTGTATTTTAGGATATTTTACATGTTGCAATTTAATTATCTGATAATTATTTAAAGTGGGTCTGGGTTATGGCTTGTTCTCTTCCCTGAAATTTGTATTCTAATGTGTCATGGAAATTTAATGTAAATATTAGATTTAGTTGGAGATCAAGATTTGAAGATAGTGGGCCTAGATCCTCAAAAGTTTTGAAGATCGAAAACATGTAAAATATTGTAAGGTAATGTAATGTTGCATTTTCATTCCTACATTTACCTGGGTTCTGGACTTGGATTAATATTTGGCTCTTATAAATCAATTAACTCTCGGTTATCTATCATATTTTATTATTTATAATTCATGTGATGTGTTATAAATAATCAATATGTGTGTTATTATTAATATAATAACAAGAGTTGCATGGATCCGGCCAACCTTCAAATAAACATGGCATGAGATTTTAAAATTAATAATAAGACAAATTTTCAAAATTAAAATATCTAATTTTGGATAAGATTCAAAATTTATATCAAGTCTATTAACAGAAGATTTTTTAAAAAATATTAATATTTCATTATCTTCCATTAATGGTGGTTGCATGATAAACGTTATTCACGGTTAGTATCTGGCTCATATTATTAGAGAAGCCTAGATGCTGGAAAGTTGTGACTTTCACTGACATACTTGGTGTGAACTACGTGGAACTCTCATGACTTCGGCTCATATTATTTAGGATCTCATGGCGACCGTTCACTAAAGTTCAACATCGATTGGTTGGGCTCGACACGTGAAGATAAATGGCATCATATTATTGGGCACTCATCAAATGTGAGGTAAAATATGTAAGGGTTGTAAGAGGTTGCAATTGGACTCTATCTTTTGGAAATTATGACTGGTTGATATTATTCGATATCATAATTTAGCAATTGGAACTTGCGTATTTATTAAGAAAATTGGATTTCCTGTTTTGATTAGATGATGGTGAAAATGTCAAAATAATGAGAGGTCATTCATAAAAACAAAAGTCCATATTCTATGTCCTATAAAATATTTTAAATTAGTTAGTAACATTTATTATGTTTCAATTTCAGTATATTTACGATGTCGTCGCGAAATCTTCTATCTGTTATACTCGATCAAAATAAGTTGATCGGACCAAATTACAAAGACTGACTGAGGAATTTAAAATTGTTTTAAACTCTGAGAAAATAGCATATGTGCTCAACAAGGCACCTCCAAAAAAGGCTGCTACCAATGCTCCTACTGAGGAATTGGCTAAGCTTGACAAATTGTGAGACCATGACTTGCAAGATAGGAGTTACATGCTAGCTTCTATGTCAAACGAATTGCGGAGGTGGTATGAGGAAGATGTAAATATTGTTGACGTTTACGATCACCTACAAGAGTTGTACGGTGCACGAACACGTCTATTAAGGTATGCTACTATTAAGGAGCTCATGACATCACACATGCGAGAAGGGGTCTCGGTCCATGAGCATGGTATGAGGATGATTGGGTTCATCGAGAAGCTAGTGGGCCTGGAAGGGAAGGGAAAGAAATATTCTGCTCATTCCAAAAAACAAACCCACCATGAAGCAAACTCCAAACACTTCTAAAGGGCCCACAAAGCCCGACAAGATAGAATATGTTTGCTTCCACTCCAAGAAACCTGGACATTGGAAGCGCAACTACAAGGAATATCTAGTACAGAAGAGTTCTGGCAATGTTATGTTTTATATTGAAGTAAAATCTCGGTTAATTCATCTTCTTGGGTATTAAATAATGGATTTGGTTATCATCTATGTAATGATTTGCAGGCGATGACAAGAAATAGAAGGCTAAGGGATAGTGAGACCTTCCTAATGATGGGCAACGAAACAACAGTTGCTACACAGGCCATATGAGATATTTACTTATTATTATACAATAACTCTAAGTTATTTTTGATATATGTTTTATATGTTACTGACTTAGTTAAAAACATTTTTTTTCCATTTCTATGCTTGAAAAATATGTATTTTCTTGTTTATTTGCTAAATGCTTGCAATATTTAAAAGAATGGATGTTTAAT
Source organism: Primulina huaijiensis (assembly GCF_012295235.1). Lineage (NCBI taxonomy): Eukaryota > Viridiplantae > Streptophyta > Magnoliopsida > Lamiales > Gesneriaceae > Primulina > Primulina huaijiensis. The sequence goes on along the minus strand of NC_133309.1, from coordinate 20,811,751 downwards.
TGGAACAAGCGAATTATAAAATGATCTCTTCCATTCTAATTGGAACAAGCGAATTATAAAATGATCTCTATAACAAAAAAAAAATTTAATTAACGACGTCCAAGTGAATACAATTTTAACAAATAAAAGAAAACAAGATAATCTAAATAATGCACACTTGTGGCACAATAAGCTATGACATATTTCCCAAAAAAGAATGCACAAATTAGTGGGAGAGAATTTCGAACTGAAGTGGAGAAACAATTAGGAAAGAGTATTAAAACACTTTGATCTGATCGAGCTGGAAAATACTTAAGTACTGAATTTCCATACTACATTAAAGAAAATGAGATTATCTCACAATAGACACCACCTACCACACCCAGTTGAATGGTGTGTCACAACATCGTAATCATACATTGATGGACATGGTTCGATCTATGATGAGATTCATTGAATTGCCAAAATCTTTTTGAGGATTTGTGCTTGAGACTGTGGAAATGTTGTTGAACCAAATCCATACAAAGGCAGTTGATAAAACTCTATATGATATATTGATGGAAAAACCTCCTAGATATTATTTCTTAAGAATATGGGGATGTCCTGCTTATGTGAACCTAGAAATGGAAGAAAAATTGGATAGTAGAGCCAATTTGTGTTGTTGAATATTATTTTCTATGATACCAATGGAATAAAGATGTTTGTTTCAAGGAATGTCCTCTTGTTGGAGAATTTGTTTATATTAAATAGAAAATGTGAGATGATAGAACTCGATGAAATACGAGAAACTCCCACTCTTGAAATAGTATAACTCACACCCAACTGCCAGTTGAAGGGATACAGCTCTTAAGATATCCGAAAGGGTTTCCCGGCCACCTAAGATGATGATCATGCTTCTTGAAAGAGACAAGATAAGCTCATTTCTGGATGTGATCAAGAAACTTAAAAGAAACATTATCAGATACGGATTCATCCAAATGGCTTGAAACCATGCAGTCTAAAATGGACTCCATGTATTCAAACCAAGTATAGTCTTAGTGAATCCACCTGAGAGAATTGTTCGCATATGAAGTAAATGGATTTACAAAAGGAAACTTGAGATGTATGGAAGGTAATGACAGTCAAAGTAAGATATGTAACAAAAAATATATACACAAAAGTAAGGTATTGACCATGCAGAAACTTTTTTCCAATCGCAATGTTCAAGTCTATTAGTATATTTTTAGTATAGCAGCATTGTATGACAATGAAATATGGCAGATGGATGTGAAGACATCATTCTTTAATGATGATATTAAAGAAGAGATTTATATCTCTCAACATGAAGGATTCACATTAGAATGAAATGAGCATAAAGTATTCAAACTTCATAGATTCATCTATGGACTCAAAAAGACATCTGAGGAGCTAGAACCTCATATTTGACAATACTATCAAAGAGTTTGACTTTATTTAAAACCCTAAGGAACCTTGTGTGCACGAGAAAGTTAGTGTGAGTACAGTGACATTCCTACTACTTTATGTTGATGACATACTAATAATTGAGAATGATGTAGGATGTTGTAATCGACTAAAGTATGGTTACTTAGTAAATTCTCCAGGAAAGATATGGGTGAAGCATCCTATATATTAGAAATACAAATGTATAGGGATAGATGAAAAAATGATGTTAGGCATCACCCAATCCAATTATATTGATACAATACTGAGAAAATTCTCTATGGAGGAGTCTCTATAGAGGAGTCCACGAGAAGATGTCTCTCAATGTGTCATGATGTACCTATATCTAAGTCTATGTGCCCTAATACCGATGAGGAGTTATAAACTGTGACTCGCATTCCATATGAATCTGACATTGACAGTATTATTCATGGTATGATATCTACTTGAAGGATATTTTTAAGCACTTAAGAAGAAATAAAAATTTGTTTATAGTTTACGAGAGTGGAGAATTAAAATTGAAATGCTATACTGATTCTAGCTTCCAATCAGATGTGGATGATTCAAAATCAACATCTTGATTTGTAATCAAGATCAATGGTGGTGTTGTTTCTTGGAATAATTCCAAGCAAGAAACCAAATCGGATTCAACCACTGAGGCCGAATAAATAGCTGCACCAGCTGCAGCAAAAGAGATTGTTTGGATGAGGAATTTCGTTCAAGAGTTGGGTGTCATTCCTCAAGGATTATATCCGGTCTCGGTCTACTACGACAATACAAGTTCCGTTGCGCAAGCAAAGGAACCAAGATCTCATCAGCGATCCAAATATTTACTAAGAAAGTTTCACATAATCCGGGAGATTGTGGGAATATGAGACTTATCAGTAGAGAGAGTCGTCTCTACAGATAACGTTGTTGATCCACTAACGAAACCCTTACCAGGATAATTATTTGAGAAGCATCGTGAAGCAATAGGTTTGAGATCTATGGGTAGTTGGCTACAAGGAAAGTGATAGATTGTTAGAATAGGTGCTCAGCGAGTCAACTTGTGGCTGAGCTTTATTGACTCTTATGTAAAAATAATCTTTATTTTAATAATATTTTATGGTTTTATCCAGTTATAACATATACTTTTTCTGTATACTCATGCGAGCTGCATAGATAAAGTTCTTCAACATATATAGGTACCATGAAGTCTATCTTTCAATGTAAGATCATGAAACTTATTAGGAAGCGTACTATATATTTTAAACTTGTTCATAGTCGATTCATACGCCTAAAATGAATATAAAGATCGCTCGAGCTTGAGACTGTCATATTTAATGTAAACGTCATGTTTCATTGATAATAACATTGATATGTCTATTCATACAAATAGGTGATTATTTGATTATGCATTGAACAACCATCTGTTTTACTTTCAAAGTGGTTATCACTTATCGAGTGGAATAGTCCATGGTTATGGTTGTACACTATTAGTCTTTTGATCAGAGACAACGTGGAGTCTCTACGTACTAGCATGAACTTTGATTCGTTTACTGAATTCATTGAGAGTCATGAGGTGGCGAGATTAGGTGTAGTTTTGAAATACGTAGATATCAATATATTGTAGTCAGAGATTCATCGCTTACCTACGTGTGAAGATATCACATGTGATCTGATGAGTTAATAGTCCAAGGAATCTCTGGCCAGAGTAAGACATGTGCATTTTATAAAGGTGTTTCCTCAGTTGCACATATCATGTCACTATTATTACTCAAAGATACATCACATCGTTATCTAATTCATTTGGAACTCTCGATATATCAATGGTTGCATATTCGATTGGGATATATGAGTTGAAGAGGTTGTACTGTACATTAATCATAAATTAATGTTCTTGCAGGCATTATCAGTGATACCTAGGAGATCATGGGGAGATGCTACTAGACGCTCTTATCATGATTTGAAAGGTGCAATCATACTTGAGTTATGACGTTCTTAATCAAATAGTTGATGAAAAAATGAGGCTAATCAAAGTAAGCTCAAATAAGAATAAATTTTAGTATGAATCACGTGAAATTGTGAATTCACGGCTAGCTGTATCCTTGAACCATTGAATGTCAAACAAGTATCAGATTCCTTGTTCTCGTTGAGATAGTCGAATTCAAGGGATTGACTTTGGCCACTGTAGTTTGATGGAGTTCAAACAGATTGCTTATGAAGAGTTTAAAAGTTTAATTCATGTAATAGAAGTTGTGAAAGTTAGCTTAACTGCTAATTAAGTGAAAAGAGTAAAATGCATGTTTTAGTGAAAGATTTCACAAAACAGACAACTGCAAAAAAGAATATATCAGTGAAAAATTTTGATCTTCGAAATTTGCATTTTTCATTATATGAAAAAGATTTGTAACCTGATATATCGGCACTGTCTGATCGTTGATCGAGTTATAATGATTTAACAATTATTTATTTATTAAATTTAGAATATACTAATTAAATAATAAATTAATAGTTGTGACTACTATGTACATGATTCTAATGGAATATTTTAGAAGAGTCTATAATTGATTTGTAGTTAATTACGTAATTGAATCATTGTTATTTAAATTTATATATGTGTGTATCATAGATTATCAAGAGTTGACTAGAAATTGTATTTTCAAGAAAAGAAAATATCACATGAAAATTTTAAATAATGAAAATAAAAAATCCTTATAAGGTTAGAATCTTAAAAAGATTGAGATATTGTATTCATATCTATGTTACCAAATGTTGATAATAAACATAACAACAAAATATATACAATATACATATTAAAAAAATCAAGTCAAGATTTTCTCTCTCCCCACTTTGGAAGATAAAAATGGGCCACCACCCATCAAGGAAGCTCATGACCGAGTTCCTCCACTCCACCACTGTGAGCCACCGCCTCCGACCACTGCGAAGCCACCGTCGTCGGATTTCTGAAATTTCGACGATCAACTCTCAACACAAATTTCGTTTAGATCTCTAGTACAATCTATACGAGTAATCCAGTTTGTGATCGTGGATCTGATTAGACGATTGAAGAAAAAGGAAGATCTGTTCGTAGGTATTCACAAGAATGACTATCTCCGCTTAAAATCTGGAACAGTTGGAGCCGATATTATATATACGAAGGTAAACTGTTCTAAAGCACCCTATAAATGGTTTAAATCATATGATGCCCAAGGAACGTTTTCAACGTAAAACAAAAATTTTAAAATTCATCCGCTCTTTGGGTGCGAGAAAAGAAAGCGGTACACCAACAGAGCCGATGGCTTGTATGTCATATGAGACGAGACCCGATTAAAACAAACTCTTCATCCAACTCAAAAAAAAAAAAACGAATCAAATGTTGAAAGATAAATATCAAGAGACCGAAATTATGAATTATGGCCAATTCATCTCGAAAGTAGTTTAATTAGATTACTGGCACACCTCAAGCCGTCGGAAATCGGAATAAAGCTGTGTAAGTGAGATTTTGCATAGTGAACCTCGTGACTAACTAATCCGCTATCATTCGTATTTCGACAAAATAGTTACTCCAGCTTGCTCTGCTGGCCGTTAGCAGTCTTATAAACACTTCCAACTCTCTGGTAAAGTGAAGTGTAATATGAATACCCTTAGTTTCATCTGTCATTTCATTATCAACATACGTAAAATCCTTGTATCCTATCCCAGAAGCCAAATTGTGCCCTGATGTATAGTGAGGACCTGCAAGTGAGAATGTGCAAAATGGGATCTGCAAGTAACCATTTAGCATCCATTCTAACTTTACAAAAACCACCAGTGCAAATTGTTATACAGATTCATTGTATACCCTTATAAGTCCACTCAAATTCAACACATAAATCGATACGAAAATGATACAAGAGTGGGGCTTTAATTGCCCTTTGTTCATTCGAAGTTTTTAAACAATGAACACTATCCAATTAGCAAGAACATGACAGCACAATGTAGCAAATGGAGTCTTTGATTCAGTAGCCATTTAGGAAACTCTAGGCAGAGATCGGGGCTTAAATAAATCAAATAGATTGTTTTTTTCTTGTATTTCATAACATGGCGCAGTAATTCAAAAAAAAAAAAACCTTGAAGCCACCACGTACTTGCAAGCATTTTGTTCATCTTTAGTAGCATACAATCAAACACAACATCATGCCTAATCACAAGTACAAGTCAAATGTAGAGTTGTAAACGAATCGAGCTGGTTTGCGAACTTTTCAAGATCACTCGAATATGTTATTTGTATTTGAATTTATCTAACTCGAGCCGAACTCGAACATGTTCGAATTTTTTCCAAGCCGAACTCGAGCCAAAATTATTTTGTTCGATAATTCACAAGCTTTAATATTTTATTATTATTATTATAAAATTATATTAAATATACATGCATTTCGAGCTTTTGAACGTTTCGAGCTTTCGAAGCTTAGTTCTGAAGTTTTACTATCCGAACAATAGTTCGAATAGCTCATGAATAGGTTTGAAGATTTCAAACCAAACACAAGCCAAAAAATTAAAAAATTTCGAGCTTCGAATCGAATTCGAACTCGAATATACTAAATTTTAGACTTGAATTTGTACTCGGTTCGTTTACACCTATAGTCAAATGCCAACATCTAATTCATCCCTCGTTTCCCATTATTAGATAGAGTGATACAACAAAGGAGGCAAGGGCACAAATAGGAGTTGGGCAGTTATGCGAGTTAGTTGCTAGAAGTTGTTCCTATTAGTATAACTAAGGAAAATAGAGAGAAGAGAAGGGTTATATGCATATTCTTATGATTCAGACTCTATTCTTGTTGAATGAGATTCCATCTTTCTTGCTTCATTGCTATCTTATTCCTTCTTCATGATCTATCTTCATAGGAGAGTAGCGATCTTAAATTTGCTGCCTAAAATTTGGTGCTCCGTTGAAACGATTTTCATGGCGGATGTAATGCATCAAACAAAATTTGAAGAAATTCTCTCAAACATTGCATGACTTCAAGAAGAAAACACATCCTTCAAAGAACAGATGGCACCGGTAAAACAAATGGTGCAAGAGATGAAGGTAATGTTGGAAGAACACTTCAAATGCAAACCGGGTCTACTGCCAGGACTTCAAAGGTTGATTCCAGAAAACCTAACCAAGAGAAGACGCACAACAAAGATGACGAAAAACTTAGCAAAAGGAATTGGAGGCTTCGGAGTCAGTCGAATTGGAAGGACGAATTGTCGACGAATTGGAACTAGTCCATAGACTCGAGCAAGTTGATTGTGTGGCCGAGCTCGCAGGTGGGTGGAAATATAAATCTGGAAAATCGCTCCAGAGTCTCAGACCATCGCCGTCTCTCGAATTCCATATATTTGTATGAAGGTGCTGAAAATCAATTGGATCTGGGAAACTGAAAAGAAATTTCCATATATTGGGGAGGCCCTGTATAAGGATGGGTACTTAGGTAGCAAAGCAGCGATTCTAAACGGACTCTCAAATTCAGCTTGGTTGCAGCTGACAATGATAGGGGAAGCCAAGGCAGAGTGTGGGTTTCTGATACGGATGGAGAATCTTCATCTGAAAGCCTTCGTAGGCTATTTTTGTGGTAGGACCAACAATAAAATTTGGAGAAAGAAAAAAAACGGTTCAATTACCTTTATGATGACTATAAGATTGAGCAATATCTTTGAGGAGGAAATTATGGGCACGGTGTTTTCCCTGCACATCCAAGGAACTAGGCTGGACTCATTTTCATTGATCTACAGGCAAGTCTGGACTAATTCTGAATTTCTTTCCCTTTAACTCCATTCTTCTAGCCGGCTTTCAGAGCAAACTTTACACCTTGAGGACAAGGTGTTTCTCGATGGAGCGGGTATTGATACAACAAAGGAGGAAAGAGCACAAATAGGAGCTCGCAGTTATCTAAGTTCGTTACTAGGAGTTGTAACAATGTATAAATAAGGAAAATAGAGAGAAGATAAGGGTTATGCATATTTTCTTGAAATTGAAACTCTATTATTGTTGAATAAAGATTATTTCCTTTCTTGCTTCAATTCTATCTTCCTCCTTATTCGTGGACTATTTTCTTGGCATATTAGCGATCTCTAATTATTAGCGATCTCTAATTCGCTACATAATATAAAGCATCTCAAAATTTAAATTCACAGTCAAAATCACCAAACCAAGATAGGCAGCAAAGATACAAGATAAAAAGGATATGCAAAAACATATTTCCAAAACTAAGTCGACATCTTAAGGTAAGATATCACCATGTAGTGAAAGAATTGGAATTTGGTATTCAATACATTTTATTCAAAACATACTATTTGTATATAAAAAAATCTCACGTATACCATGTTAATTGTTAAATACCTCAAGAAAATATCTCCTACGCCCACAGAGTTTCCATCAATAAAAAATCATTAAAAAAAAAAGCAGCTCAAATTTCATAAACCTTTCCATGTCAAGACTCTTCTTTTCTCTCAGAACCATCCGAAATTTCCTCCTTCTCTTCCTCCAATTGCCTCTCCGCCTCCTCCTGCGCAGATTTCTCAGCTTCCAGCAATGGAGCATAGTAATCAGAATGAGCGTCCATACACTTCCTCAACGCAGCAGTGGCCTGAAAACACTTTTCCACAATATCCTCCCCGTTCTTCTCACCTTCCTCCACGCACTTCTCCCAATCCACAAACGTGTCCTTGCATCCACCCCCTTTCATGAATAAACAAAACCCACACTCGCCTTCTTCTTCCTCTTCTTCTCCTTCCCCATCATCATTCCCTTCCACTGTATTTTCTATAATTTCTTCGGGGTTTGTGTCCGCCGGTGGATCCGATGATTCTGGAACTAGGGTCTCGGGCTCTGGATCTTTGGATTGCTGGGTGGGTTCTGTTTCAGCTTTGGATTGATGGGTCTGTGGAGAATTCGGGGAAGACGTAGCGGAGTTTGCGATGGTGGAGCTAGGGTTTGATAAGGATGGCTTGGACAAAAGGTCTCCCATGGCTGCTCTTAAACATCTCTCCTTAAACCTGTCTCCCATTTTAATGGTTTTTCCAAGATTTTAAATGTTTGCATCTTTTTGTTAAAAAATAATATTTAAAATGTGTGTATTGAATATTTGAATGTTGAATATTTGAATGTTGAATATTAGATAAAATTAGGTGTTGAATATTGAAATTTGTGTGTGATGATGAAGGTAATGATGTAATTTATTTTTGGATTATTTGTAAAAAATTTCTATAAATAGATCTCTCATTTGTGAATAAAATTACAATTAAGTTGAGAGAAAAATATTATAAAGTGTGTAGTGTGATAATTTTGAGAGTTTGAGATTTTTACTTTTTACCGTAAATTTTTACTTTTTCACAACACGTTATCAGCACGAAGCTCTAAAAGTCCTCCATATTTTTCCAAACTCCAAAACAGAAGAAAAAGGTAACAAAAATAATAATATTTATTTTATTGTTTATATATATATTATATAATATAATATTATTATAAATAATAAAAATAAATTTTTCAAAAAACTTTTTATAAATC
>NC_133309.1:20717453-20802252 GCF_012295235.1 Primulina huaijiensis | reverse complement strand
TTCTGGAAATGCTGATGATCCAGTGGGTCGGGACTGATGATTTCTCATTAGTAGCTCGTTGTTTTTTTCCGCCACAAGAACACAGGCGATGAGCTCAGAATATCTCGCAAATCCACGCACTCTATATTGTTGCTGTAAAGTTATATTTGATGCGTGAAACGTGGAAAATGTTTTTTCANGCATCAGCATTTCCAGAAGTAAATGATGTAAGTAAAAATGAATTTAAACCTGGAAACCAAAATCAAATTCAAAGACAAGGTTTTGGTCGAGGTAGAGGTCGAGGTCGAGGTCGTGGACGTGGTCGTGGTCGAGGCCGTGGTTTTGAAAACAATAGAGATAGTTATTTTTATAACTCATCTCAAAAGGGCGTCACGAACCACCCACAGAAAAGGCATCATGAGAACATGAGTGTTAATGAAAATCACTCGAAAAGATTTGAAAGTTCTTGTTTCAGATGCGGCACTCCAGGACATTGGTCTCGTATTTGTCGAGCCCCTGAGCACCTTTGCAAGCTCTATAAAGAATCGATAAAGGGGAAAGAAAAAGAGACCAACTTCACTGAGCGAAGTGACCGTTTGAGTGATTAAACTCATTTTGATGCTGCTGATTTTATGAATGATTTATCTGGAAATGATCAATATGTTGGTGGGATAGAAATGAACAATATTGATGCTGCAGATTTTCTCAATGATTTCTCTGAAAATGAACAATATAGTGGTAGAATATAAATGTACAATAATTTATTTTTCATGTATTTATATGATAATGTTTTATTGTACAATTATGATATGTGTTATATTTACATATGTATTGTCATTAATTTTTTTTCATTGCATATTTTTTGAAGTTCAAATATGGAAAATGCTATGAGCAAAGCTGAAGTTTGCATACCCGATAGTGGTACAACGCACACTATCCTCCGAGATAAAAGATATTTCTTGGAACTAAAACCAACAAAAACAACGGTGAATACAATATCAGGTCCTGTAGACTTGATTAAAGGATGTGGTAAAGCACAATTTTTGTTACCTAATGGTACAAAATTTTTGATCAATGATGCTTTATATTCACCACAATCGAAAAGAAATTTGTTGAGTTTTAATGATATATATTCCCATGGGTATGATACTCAAACAATGAATGAAGAGAATGAGAAATATATGTGTCTTACCACATATAAATAAGGAAAGAAATATGTGATTGAAAAACTATCAATGCTCCCTACAGGATTGCATTATACACATATACGTCCCATTGAATCAAACATGGTAGTTGATAATTCTTCAATATTAACCAATTGGCATGATCGATTAGGACATCTTGGTTCAACAATGATGCGAAAATGATAGAAAATACACATGGTAATCCGTTGAAAGACCAGAAGATCTTCCAGAATAATAAGTTTCAATGTAAAGTATGTTCTCTTGGAAAACTTATTATAAGACCATCACCAGCCAAAATCCAAACTGAATCACCAATGTTTCTTGAACGTATTCAAGGTGATATTTGTGGATCAATTCATCCACCATGTGGACCATTAAGATACTTTATGGTATTGATTGATGCATCCAGCAGATGGTCACGTGTATGCTTATTGTCAACTCGAAATGTTGCATTTGCAAGATTACTTGCTCAAATAATAAAATTGAGGAATCAATTTCCCGATTATACAATCAAGAAAATTAGACGTGATAATGCTGGTGAATTTACTTCCCAGACTTTCAATGATTATTGTATGTCTATGTGAATCATTGTTGAGCATCATGTTCCTCATGTACATACACAGAATGGATTGGCTGAATCATTGATTAAACGTCTGCAAATGATTGCTAGACCAATGATTATGAAAACAAAGCTCCTTATTTCTATATGGGGACATGCAATTTTACATGCCGCTGCATTAATTCGCATCAGACCAAGTGCATATCATAAATACTCCCCATTGCAGCTTGCATTTGGTAAAGAACCAGACATTTTTCATCTGAGAATTTTTGGATGTATGGTGTATGTGCCTATTGCACCACCTCAACGAAAGAAAATGGGACCTCAAAGAAAGATTGGAATTTATATTGGTTATGATAGTCCATCGATCATTCGATATCTTGAACCACAGACAGGCGACGTGTTCACAGCACGTTTTGCTGATTGTCATTTTAATGAGGAAATCTTCCCAATGTTAGGGGGAGAACAGAAACATACCGAAAAAGAAATTACATGGTATGTATCATCATTGTTACATCTGGATCCAAGAACAAAACAATGTGAAAAAGATGTACAGCAAATTGTGCACTTGCAAAGAATAGCAAATCAAATACCAGATGCATTTGCAGACACAAAAGGGGTAACTAAATCATATATACATGCTGCAAATGCCCCTGCTCGAATTGAAATTCCGAAGAAACAAATTGAAGATAGTCATGATGTCATTAAACGCCTGAAGCGTGGAAGGCCAGTTGGTTCCAAGGATAAAAATCCTCGAAAAAGAAAATTCATAGAGAAACACAATGATCACAAAATAGAGAATGATGTTCCTGAAGAAACACATAATGATCACAAAATAGAGAATGATGTTCCTGAAGAAACACATGATGATGAAAATGTTTTGTCAGAACCACAAACTGACGAGAATCATGAAATCTCTATCAATTATATTAATACTGGAAAAATATGGAACCGAAAAGATATAGAAGAAATTGATGATATATTTTCTTATAATGTGGCAATCGACATCATAAATGATAATGAAGATCATGAACCAAAATCTTTTGGTGAATGTAAAAATCGGCAGGATTGGATAAAATGGAAAGATGCCATCCAGGTTGAATTGGATTCGCTAAATAAACGTAATGTTTTTGGACCTATAGTCCTTACACCTGAAGGTGTAAAACCTGTTGGATACAAATGGGTTTTTATTCGAAAGCGAAATGAGAAAAATGAAATAGTAAGATATAAAGCTCGACTTGTTGCACAAGGTTTTTCTCAAAGGCCTGGAATTGATTATGAAGAAACGTATTCTCCTGTGATGGATGCAATTACGTTTCGGTATTTGATTAGCTTGGCAGTATCTGAAAATTTAGAAATGCGTCTTATGGATGTTGTTACAGCCTACTTATATGGATCACTTGATAGTAATATATATATGAAAATCCCTGAAGGATTTAAGATGCCTGAAGCACAAAGTTCAAAACCCAGAGAATGTTATTCTGTGAAATTACTAAGATCATTATATGGGTTGAAGCAATCCGGCAGAATGTGGTATAATAGGCTAAGTGATCACTTGATGAAAAAGGGATATGTAAATAATTCAATATGCCCTTGTGTTTTCATTAAGAAAACAACATCCGGATGCGTAATTATTGCTGTATATGTTGATGATTTAAACATCATTGGAACAAATAAGGAAATTCAAGAAGTTGTGTCATACTTGAAAGAAGAATTTGAAATGAAGGATCTTGGAAAAACCAAGTATTGTCTGGGTTTACAAATTGAACAAAAAGAATGTGGAATATTTGTTCACCAGACAAATTATACAGAAAAGATCCTTAAACGTTTTAATATGGACAAATCAAATCCTTTAAGTACTCCAATGGTTGTTAGATCATTAAACATAGAAAAGGATCCATTCCGTCCATGTGAAGATGATGAAGATATTCTTGGTCCAGAAGTACCATATCTAAGTGCTATCGGTGCCCTTATGTATCTTACAAATTGTACAAGGCCTGATATATCTTTTGCCGTAAATTTATTGGCAAGATTTAGCACATATCCAACAAAGAGACATTGGAACGGAATTAAACATATATTCCGTTATCTACGAGGAACGACAGACTTGGGACTTTTGTATTCAAAAGATGCTAATCCAAGTATAATTGGTTATGCCGATGCTGGATACTTATCTGATCCACACAAAGCACGTTCTCAAACTGGATATGTATTTACTCGTGGAGGCACTGCAATTTCTTGGCGTTCACAGAAACAAACACTTGTAACAACTTCATCAAATCATGCCGAGATTATTGCACTACATGAAGCAAGCCGTGAATGTGTGTGGTTAAAATCAATGACTCAACATATCCAAATCTCATGCGGATTATCATTCGACGAGAAGCCTGTGATACTATATGAAGATAATGCTGCATGTGTTGCTCAAATGAAAGAAGGATACATAAAAAGCGACAGAACTAAACATATTCCTCCTAAGTTCTTCGCATTCACCAAGGAGCTTGAGAAGAATAAATGTATTGATGTTCGTCACATTCAATCAAGTGAAAACTCATCAGATCTCTTCACAAAGGCACTTCCTACGACAATATTCAGAAAGCACATATATAATATTGGGATGCGCAATCTACGAAATTTGTGAAGAATTGTTCGTGTCAACATGAGGGGGAGTTTACGTGACTGCACTCTTTTTCCCTTACTATGGTTTTTATCCCAATGGGTTTTTCCTAGTAAGGTTTTTAACGAGGCAGTATAAAAACACGTAATGAAGACAATCATTATGATCATCATCACAAGGGGGAGTGTTGAAAAATAATATTTAAAATGTGTGTATTGAATATTTGAATGTTGAAAATTAGGTAAAATTAGGTGTTGAATATTGAAATTTGTGTGTGATGATGAAGGTAATGATGTAATTTATTTTTGGATTATTTGTAAAAATTTTCTATAAATAGATCTCTCATTTGTGAAGAAAATTACAATTGAGTTGAGAGAAAAATATTATAAAGTGTGTAATGTGATAATTTTGAGAATTTGAGATTTTTACTTTTTACCGTAAATTTTTACTTTTTCACAACACTTTTAACATTTTTTTAATGCTAAAATTAATTTTATTGAACTCCCAAAAAAAAATTCTTAAATAGACTTTACACCATTATTATAATTAATTTTAATTAGGGGTGTTAATCGGGTGGGTTGGGTTGAGTTGGGTCGGGTTTCGGGTCAACCCGCGAAATTTTTTTTTTTTTTTCCACCCGAACCCGAAGCAACCCGAAAACCCCCAACCCGAACACGAACCCGTATAACCCGACTCAACCCGTCTAACCCGCGTAACCCGGATTTTATTTATTTTTTTTAAATTTTTTTNTCGCGGGTCAACCCGCGACCCAACCCGAAACCCGCCTAACATGACACTAACCCGAATCCACCCAACCCGAACCCGAACCTGATTTTTTTCGTGTTGGGTCGTGTCGGGTTGACGGGTCGTGTCGTATTTTGACACCCCTAATTTTAATCTTCATTTAAATTAATTTATTAAAATAATCTTTTTATCATATCAAATTAAAAAGATATCCACTATCCTTTAAACCCTATCACAATCAATTTCTTCATCTCAAACTCTGTAATTTATTATTTCATCAATTACGTGCATACAGAGACGGCTGTGAAGCCCATCAATCATATTTCTTTAAACAAATATGAATTTCTTTTTTGCCACTTAATTTTTATGCAAAAAAAAATTGATTTTATATTGATATTACTATGTGCGTAGGTATATGAGCTATGACAAACCCATTCTGTTACCAATTTTGTTTATGTCAAATTATTAGAATATATAGCCTAGAATTTATTGCTCTAATTTTGATTTTGATTTTTTTAATATTTGATTTGATTATTGTCATGATTTTTTTGATAATCTGTAGGTTTAATAAAACAGAACAAATGTTAAATCAACTTTTAAAGACAAATAATATATAATTAAATAAATGAATCACGAAAATAGAACATGTGTGTTCATAGAGAAATGGTATTTTATGATTTTTTTTAATTATATAAGACATAATGCAAGTATGTAATAAAGAAGATCATTTTGAAAATTATGACTTTGAAATAAACTAGAATAATCAATTTTCCAAAAAGAAATCATAGTTAACAGTGACATTAAGATCACAAATTTAAAACGAAATTTTAAATTCAACACTAATTATAATAAATATATCCTCAAATCAAAGGTTAAAAAAAAATATTAACCTCTCAATAATATTTATCAAGTATGCGACCATTATATGGAGTAAATATGTAATTATGTGATCATAATTGATTTAGTCTGATTAATGTTATTTATATTCTAATTTTACTAATCATATTTCACTTTAATTTATGTGATGAGATCATACATGATTTATAATATAAGAATAATAAATTCAAAAATATTGATTGCATGATTATTTTTAATTTCAATTATTATAAAATTTGAGTCAAACGCTGAATATAACAAGAATATAGAGCCGTATCATTTGCAACATACAAAATTTATATATATAGGTGGAATGTGAATAATAAAAAGTCGAGCATATGTGTAAAGAATCTCCCGGGATGAATATCCATGCTATTTTATGAAGCATTCATCGAAATGTTTAGTTAAGTTCGATTTAAATAAATCACTCTCATCTTCATTATATATATTAGTAAATTATGCACACACGTTGTTTTTGCTCTCGCAATATATAATATTATTGTCTTATATGCATATATATATTGTGTGTTCTCGATCACCCGTTATTATTTAGTGAAACCATCAATCACCCGAATCAGATTTTTTTTTTAACATGTCAAAATTTGATTTTCTAACGTATTCCTACAAGTTCCTTAACAAAATCTATCTAATATGAATTACGTACTTTAGGATAAATTATGTACACAAGTACTTTTAAATTAACATCATTTAAACTTTGTGTGGACAACAATTTGTGTAATATTTTTTGCTAAAATAAGTTTTATAAATAAAAATATATTAAATCTATACTTACTACGTACACTCAAGTTTATATTTTACGTAATAAATTATAAAAATATCATTAAATCCAATTACATTTCTTTTATTAACTTTTTTTATCACATTTGAAGAGGAAAAATGTCATTCTGAGTATAATATTAAATTTACATGAGTATTTCTCTTTTCATATGCTTTCACGGGTCTATAATCGTGAGACGGGTCGACCCAACTCATACATAACATTAAAAACAATACTTTTAGTATAAAATAATTTTTTTTAATAAATTGAGTTAAGTTATAGATCTGTATCACGAAATTAACTCTTGAGACTATCTCACAAGAGGTTTCATGAATTTACATATAGCGTGACTCAAAATGCACCCAACCTTGTATGATACAATCTCTCATAAAAAATGTGTATAACTCGCTCAATTTTATACTTTTCAATATAGAGTTGTGAGACGATTTCACGAATTTTTATCTGTGAGACGGGTCAACCATACCGATATTAACAATAAAAAAGTAATACTCTTAGCATAAAAAGTAATACTTTTCATGGATGACCCAAATAAGATATTCGACTCACGAAATTGATCCGTGAGACCGTCTCATAAGAGTTTTTGTGTTCAATATAATCATTATGTTTGGTTAACTTATATTATATACCTAAAAAAAAGAAATTTTTTTTTTGCATTAACATGTCCAATTTTAGATTTTTGGTCTATTAAGTTGTCAAATTTTGGTTTCGGTGAATTAAATTTTAATTTAAGATTGTTTGGTCTAATTGCTGAAGTGATTATCTGACAAGTCAATAATTTTCGACGTCATGTCCAAGAACATAACAAGAAAATTTGTTGACCATGAGCTGACTAATCCGATAAATTTTAAAATCTAAAGGACGACATAGACGAACTGAACTTTCAGATTATTTCAAGTCCTTTTTAAACGCTATGGATAGGATTTATTCGTGAGCTAACTCCAAAAAAATCTTGGCGGTTGTAAAAATATGAGTTTCGCATATAATATATTAAAATTCTTCCATTCAAATCGATATCTTTATAGTATGCTCTGAAAAAAAAAATATGATGTTTCTAGTAATTGAGCACCGCACCATTTAAAAAATCGCACGTGAACCACTGAAAATGACCTCATTTGCGATAAAAGGAAAAAAAAAAAAAAAAAAACAAAATTTAAAAAAAAAAAAAAAAAAAAAAAAAAAGAACTCGAAAATGCAAAAATTAAAGTGCAGAAATACACATCTAAAAACCAGCAAAATTTATAAACCCTTCAAGTGAACCACTTGAAAACAGACACTGTGGGGCCAATTTATTACAATTACAATTAATCATCAAAAAATGTTGATTAGATTTAAATTTGTAGCAGAAAATTGATTTAAAATAATTAAAAATAGACAACAGAACTTGAAAAAATTTCGGCATGACCCCCCATAAAATAAGGCATACCAAACATTTAAAATACTTGTAAAAATAAATATGACTCAAGGACGACATTGTTGTATTCATTAAAAATCACACACAAGTGCCGACCATACACCTTAGGATGGCATAGTCTTATAAGGCCGAAGTTTAAAGGAGGAAATCAACAATTCACAAGTAGTAGTTTAAAATATAGCCAGTAAGACTCACAACAACAAAACTAAATACAATCTCATCATAGCAATTCCAAATAACCATACAAATACACGGTACATCTCCTCAGTAAAAAGAATATGATATAAAACTAATCAGACTTCGACATAATAAAAATAGATTAATTGGGTGACTTCAACTCTGATAACCGAGAAATCATATCTCACCAACGAGCTCCATGGGTAGAATCTCGGTGTGGTACTGCAAAACTACTCGGGTGACCTACCATGGTGCCCAACAGCAGCCACGGTAGCCCCCCACCCAGTATAAAATACTGAGGTTAAGATTCTAGTATAAAACATTTAAAACAACAATAACGATAATCATAAATCATCCATAAACATATAATAAAAAAAATATGCAATGCATGAACATGTCGAAATTACAATAGGGGAATAATAGCCAATAAACGGTACGATAACAAGAAGAAAAAATGCTCGAGCAACGACACACAAGGGAGCTACATCGCCATGCAAATAAACTGCCCCGCCAAGTATGCGAGGTATATTGTGTCGTGTCTAATAAACACCCACGACTCAGCATCCATACAGCTGATAATAATACAACAAGAAGACACAATAACAGATGACGTACGATGTCAATATTTCAAATGCATATCACAAAAAAATACATCAAGAAATAGAAAATCATATTTTCGGTCTCAAGGATAACTAGGCTAGAAATCCACTAGCTGGTTCTGAAATAACCAGAAATACAATATAATATAACAAAGGTTAACAAGAATGATAGGAATCAACGTGTATGTCATAATATCATGCCATAAACTAAATGTCATAATATGTCAAATAAATAAACATATAAATCAACAAGAGATTTAATTCACATAATTCATATAATTCACATAAATTACATGAACCACTTAAATACTAGTAAACATAATTTATAATTTACCGTCGTATGTTATCAAACTGCAACATACCTTAATCGAATTTGAACAACGACCCAACAACTATCAACTTTCCTTCAAAATCCTCGATTTAAAATGATTAAATATTCACAAAACCAAATAATTTCACCAATAACAACAAATAATTTAATTAATTTAACTATAATTCAAAAAATTCTCAATGTTGAATATTATAGCCATAATTCTCCAACAAAGCTAAATAATCTAACTTATTTCCATAAATTACTAAAGTTGAATTTATTTATTAAATATTCAATTTAACTATTTAATTACTAGAATTTTGTCCCAATATTATATCAAAAGACATCAAAGTGAGATTCAATCATTTCAACAAGCTGATCTTACACTCGGAAACAGAATCCATGCAAGGTTTGAGACAGTTTCCATATTCGACATTCAATGATATAAAATTCATATTTAACTCATTATTGACTCAAGTCAATATTCGCCAATTGAAAATGAAAAAAAAAATTGAATATCTAAGTTTGTCTAGTTGAAAACATATTAAAAAAAAGCAATCATTTATACCCAAATTTTACTAGAACACACGGAAACACACCAATTTGTGGACAGAAATACTAGCTAACAGAGCAGTTACAAGAAAATGTGCATAACTATCTCGATTCTTAATTCATGGAATTAAACAATTCCTCTTTTATTTCGAATATACCACAAATCTCTACAACTTCCATCTGAAACATATATCCAGAATCCTAGTGCACATAGCTCATATGCTCGAAATATAGTAGGTTTTTTTCTCACTTCAATCACATAATACAGTTTTGACACATTTGAGTAAAAAATTTATATCAAATCCATAACTTATTGAAATTCAATTATTCTAGTGAACAATGAAATCTAATACAAAGCACTACAATTTCTATTTGAACAAAACTACAAATTCCTCGGATATAAAGCACAATGATACGAAAATCAGACATATTAACGAACAAATCTCAATATTGAAACAAAAATCAAATTTCATGAATAAATTTTAAACACTAGGCTTATTGATTACCTTCAATAAACTCATATAAAATGAAATGATCAAACTCTAAAAGCCTCAAAGAATACAAAATGGCGAGAAGGAAGAAGCTGGAAAAAGAAACGCAGTAGCAGCAGTAGGGGAACTTGCGTCTCGCTTGTTCTTGCTTCAATCGGTTGCTGAGCTGCTGGACTAGCTGTTGGATTTCGGTTTTCTCATGCCCAAACGCAGCGGAAGTTTTAAAATTTTTATTTTATTTTGACAATCAAAATATATTTGTTTTGAGCACACGTATGGTTTTATGATTAAACATACATAGGATGTTTAAAACTTTTACTTTTAGTGAACAATTTTCACTTGACTCCAACTACGCCGATATAAGCGAACGTAGCTCTTGTTGTAAATCCCACGTACGTTCTTCAAATCTTCTTTCTTTAATCCTCCTAATCAGGTCCACGACTAGAAGATTTGTTCCTCTTCCAAATAGCACAAGATTATTTGAAATAACTTTTAACGTTGGAGATTAAAAAATCGAGAGACGGCTCAACCCCAAAATTAATTCAAGATGATCGAAATATTTAGAGGGAGAGGACTTGTGATTTTCGAAAAATCACAAAGGAGAATGAGGCTAGGGTTTTTGAAAAATTGTGAATGAATTATTTTTAACCTTAAGCTTAAAACACATATATATAAGCTTAGGACCCATTAATAAAATTAAATACTTAATGGGCTTAATCAATTAATTATTCTAGTCCAACTAGTTTAATTAATTAATTAATCTTTTAAAGTCCAATTAAGAACATTAATAATATGTATGTTGGTCTTGTACTCCTACAAGCCCATTATACATATATCCATTACATTTATTTTAAATCCCCTATAAATTCAACATTTGAATTTAATATTTAAATTATAAATTCAACTTCTTGAAATTATTACCTCCAAAATTTAATATTTAATAAACTCAACTTTTGAGTTTAATAAATTAAATTCATCATAAATTCAACATTTGAATTTAATATTTAAATTATAAATTCAACTCCTTGAATTTATCACCCCCAAAATTTAATATTTAATAAACTCAACATTTGAGTTTAATAAATTAAATTCTCAAATTTTATAAATTCAACTCCTTGAATTTATTCTCTCCAAATTTTATAAATTCAACTTCTTGAATTTACTATCTCATAAATTCAACTCCTTGAATTTATTTTCTCAAAATTTAATTATCACAAATTCAACTCTTTGAATTTACTATATCATAATATAAATTCAACTCCTTGAATTTATTCTTTCAACGGGAACAAACGATCCAGTGCTTGTGTGACCCTCAATGGTTCAGGTATACAGCTAGCCGTGAGTTTAAAACTCCATGTGATTAGGACATAATCCTTTATTCGGGCTTACCCTTATTTGCCCCATTCTATGTATCAACAATTGATCATGAGAATGTCAGAAAATCATATTTCTGATTAAACCCATCGAACCATGGTAAGAGCGTCTAGTAGCATCGTCCCATGATTCCCTAGGTATCACTGATAGTGTCTGCAAGAACCAGTCGGTTATGATTAATGTACAGTACGGTCCCTTCATCTCATATATCCCGATCGAATCTGCAACCATTGGTTCATCGAGGGTTACATATTAATTCGATAACTATGTGACACATATAAATAGTGACATCGCATGTGCTATTGGAGAACTCCTTCTCCAATGTACATATCATACTCTGACCAGAGATTCCACACACTATTATTTCATCAGATCACATAGGATATCCACACCCGTAGGTGAGCTGTGAATCCCCGACTACAATGCACTGGCTCCTATATGTGTCGGCGTGTCGCAACTGTACCCAACCTCGCCAGCTGATGACTCTCCTGGAGCCCCGTAAATGAGTCAAAGCACAGCCCTAGCATATAGAGCCTCAGTGTTGTCCCGGATCGTAAGGATTAATGATGTACAATCATAACCACGGACTTATCATCTCGATGAATGATAACCACTTGGAAAGTCCGAGGGAGGGTTGTTCGGTATAATCATCATATGACTACCCATCTGCATGTTTGGACATCTTTATGCCCTCACCAAGAAACGCAGTACACAACATCACATATGCTAGTCTCGAGCTCAAGCGACCTTTATCCATGTTTTAGGTGGCTGAATCGACTAGGAACGAATTTAGAATATGCATTGTTTACAAATGAGTTTCAAAATCGAATTACGATTCATTTGTATTAAAGCATAATCAAGGACTTTATCTATGCTGATCGCATGGGTATACAGATAAAGTGAAACGAAACAATTAAAAGTTAAATTATATTAAAATAAAGATTGTTTATTACAACTGAGTCAATAAAATCTCTAGCCAACAATTGGCTTGCAGGACATCTACTCTAATACTAGCTTCAGGGAAGATCAAAAGTGCTTCTCCGGCTGGCAAGGAGCAGCAAGGCAATGGGAGATGTTGGACACGATGGTGGAAAAATTGAGCGCAGGGGAGGAGACAGTGTGTTTGGGGGAGAAAGGTTGCGACATTGGGACTTGGGTTTCTAATTTCTTCTTCTTCCATTTTCTATTTATGTAAATGTATGTATTTGTATATTAATTAATATAAATTGGTTGCTAAAAATAGTAACTCATGTTCATTTAATCCAATTTTATATTTATTTTTCTCTAGTGTGTTAGTTAAACTCCAGATATGTTTTATATCGTTTAAATATCTGATATTATATATTTTTAACACACTTCTAAATAAACATTTGACATAATTAATTATTTTATGCAATAAACTCAATAATTATTCTAATTATATAAAATTATTGGATAATTAATTTATAGGGCTTTACACACATCACATAATTTCCATTTTTAAATGAATGAAAATGCAAAAAATGACATCTAAAATAATAGAAACTAAATGAAATCATTTAGAAAAATCAGAAAAGTCCAATTATGTCCAATTCACAATAATTTTAAGAAACCTACCATTGCACGCATCAATTAAATCAAGCAGTTCAAGAACAACAAAATCTAATTTAAAAAACACAAAAATACAGATAAAAAATGAACTTTTGAAGTAAGTGGAAAAACCTTGAGTAAGAAAATGACATAAAAAAAATGTGTTGTTGTGAAAAAGTAAAAATTTACGGTAAAAAAGTAAAAATCTCAAACTCTCAAAATTATCACACTACACACTTTATAATATTTTTCTCTCAACTCAATTGTGATTTTCTTCACAAATGAGAGATCTATTTATAGAAAATTTTTACAAATAATCCAAAAATAAAATACATCATTACCTACATCATCACACACTAATTTTCAATATTCAACACCTAATTTTACCTAATTTTCAACATTCAACATTCACATTTTCAACACAAATATTTAACACATTTTTAAATAATATTTCAACACTCCCCCTTGTGATGATGATCATAATGATTGTATACATTACGTGTTTTTATACTGCCTCGTTAAAAACCTTACTAGGAAAAACCCATTGGGATAAAAACCATAGTAAGGGAAAAAGAGTGCAGTCACGTAAACTCCCCCTCATGTTGACACGAACAATTCTTCACAAATTTCGTAGATTGCGCATCCCAATATTATATATGTGCTTTCTGAATATTGTCGTAGGAAGTGCCTTTGTGAAGAGATCTGATGAGTTTTCACTTGATTGAATGTGACGAACATCAATACATTTATTCTTCTCAAGCTCCTTGGTGAATGCGAAGAACTTAGGAGGAATATGTTTAGTTCTGTCGCTTTTTATGTATCCTTCTTTCATTTGAGCAACACATGCAGCATTATCTTCATATAGTATCACAGGCTTCTCGTCGAATGATAATCCGCATGAGATTTGGATATGTTGAGTCATTGATTTTAACCACACACATTCACGGCTTGCTTCATGTAGTGCAATAATCTCGGCATGATTTGATGAAGTTGTTACAAGTGTTTGTTTCTGTGAACGCCAAGAAATTGCAGTGCCTCCACGAGTAAATACATATCCAGTTTGAGAACGTGCTTTGTGTGGATCAGATAAGTATCCAGCATCGGCATAACCAATTATACTTGGATTAGCATCTTTTGAATACAAAAGTCCCAAGTCTGTCGTTCCTCGTAGATAACGGAATATATGTTTAATTCCGTTCCAATGTCTCTTTGTTGGATATGTGCTAAATCTTGCCAATAAATTTACGGCAAAAGATATATCAGGCCTTGTACAATTTGTAAGATACATAAGGGCACCGATAGCACTTAGATATGGTACTTCTGGACCAAGAATATCTTCATCATCTTCACATGGACGGAATGGATCCTTTTCTATGTTTAATGATCTAACAACCATTGGAGTACTTAAAGGATTTGATTTGTCCATATTAAAACGTTTAAGGATCTTTTCTGTATAATTTGTCTGGTGAACAAATATTCCACATTCTTTTTGTTCAATTTGTAAACCCAGACAATACTTGGTTTTTCCAAGATCCTTCATTTCAAATTCTTCTTTCAAGTATGACACAACTTCTTGAATTTCCTTATTTGTTCCAATGATGTTTAAATCATCAACATATACAGCAATAATTACGCATCCGGATGTTGTTTTCTTAATGAAAACACAAGGGCATATTGAATTATTTACATATCCCTTTTTCATCAAGTGATCACTTAGCCTATTATACCACATTCTGCCGGATTGCTTCAACCCATATAATGATCTTAGTAATTTCACAGAATAACATTCTCTGGGTTTTGAACTTTGTGCTTCAGGCATCTTAAATCCTTCAGGGATTTTCATATATATATTACTATCAAGTGATCCATATAAGTAGGCTGTAACAACATCCATAAGACGCATTTCTAAATTTTCAGATACTGCCAAGCTAATCAAATACCGAAACGTAATTGCATCCATCACAGGAGAATACGTTTCTTCATAATCAATTCCAGGCCTTTGAGAAAAACCTTGTGCAACAAGTCGAGCTTTATATCTTACTATTTCATTTTTCTCATTTCGCTTTCGAATAAAAACCCATTTGTATCCAACAGGTTTTACACCTTCAGGTGTAAGGACTATAGGTCCAAAAACATTACGTTTATTTAGCGAATCCAATTCAACCTGGATGGCATCTTTCCATTTTATCCAATCCTGCCGATTTTTACATTCACCAAAAGATTTTGGTTCATGATCTTCATTATCATTTATGATGTCGATTGCCACATTATAAGAAAATATATCATCAATTTCTTCTATATCTTTTCGGTTCCATATTTTTCCAGTATTAATATAATTGATAGAGATTTCATGATTCTCGTCAGTTTGTGGTTCTGACAAAACATTTTCATCATCATGTGTTTCTTCAGGAACATCATTCTCTATTTTGTGATCATTATGTGTTTCTTCAGGAACATCATTCTCTATTTTGTGATCATTGTGTTTCTCTATGAATTTTCTTTTTCGAGGATTTTTATCCTTGGAACCAACTGGCCTTCCACGCTTCAGGCGTTTAATGACATCATGACTATCTTCAATTTGTTTCTTCGGAATTTCAATTCGAGCAGGGGCATTTGCAGCATGTATATATGATTTAGTTACCCCTTTTGTGTCTGCAAATGCATCTGGTATTTGATTTGCTATTCTTTGCAAGTGCACAATTTGCTGTACATCTTTTTCACATTGTTTTGTTCTTGGATCCAGATGTAACAATGATGATACATACCATGTAATTTCTTTTTCGGTATGTTTCTGTTCTCCCCCTAACATTGGGAAGATTTCCTCATTAAAATGACAATCAGCAAAACGTGCTGTGAACACGTCGCCTGTCTGTGGTTCAAGATATCGAATGATCGATGGACTATCATAACCAATATAAATTCCAATCTTTCTTTGAGGTCCCATTTTCTTTCGTTGAGGTGGTGCAATAGGCACATACACCATACATCCAAAAATTCTCAGATGAGAAATGTCTGGTTCTTTACCAAATGCAAGCTGCAATGGGGAGTATTTATGATATGCACTTGGTCTGATGCGAATTAATGAAGCAGCATGTAAAATTGCATGTCCCCATATAGAAATAGGGAGCTTTGTTTTCATAATCATTGGTCTAGCAATCATTTGCAGACGTTTAATCAATGATTCAGCCAATCCATTTTGAGTATGTACATGAGCAACAGGATGCTCAACAATGATTCCCATAGACATACAATAATCATTGAAAGTCTGGGAAGTAAATTCACCAGCATTATCAAGTCTAATTTTCTTGATTGTATAATCGGGAAATTGATTCCTCAATTTTATTATTTGAGCAAGTAATCTTGCAAATGCAACATTTCGAGTTGACAATAAACATACATGTGACCATCTGCTGGAGGCATCAATCAATACCATAAAGTATCTGAATGGTCCACATGGTGGATGGATTGGTCCACAAATATCACCCTGAATACGTTCAAGAAACATTGGTGATTCAGTTTGGATTTTGGCTGGTGATGGTCTTATAATAAGTTTTCCAAGAGAACATGCTTTACATTGAAACTTATTATTCTGAAAGATCTTCTGGTCTTTCAATGGATGACCATGTGTATTTTCTATAATTCTTCGCATCATTGTTGAACCAGGATGTCCTAATCGATCATGCCAATTGGTTAATATTGAAGAATTATCAATTACCATGTTTGATTCAATGGGACGTATATGTGTATAATGCAATCCAGTAGGGAGCATTGGTAGTTTTTCAATCACATATTTCTTTCCTGATTTATATGTGGTAAGACACATATATTTCTCATTCCCTTCATTCATTGTTTGAGTATCATACCCATGGGAATATATATCATTAAAACTCAACAAATTTCTTTTCGATTGTGGTGAATATAAAGCATCATTGATCAAAAATTTTGTACCATTAGGTAACAAAAATTGTGCTTTACCACATCCTTTAATCAAGTCTACAGGACCTGATATTGTATTCACCGTTGTTTTTGTTGGTTTTAGTTCCAAGAAATATCTTTTATCTCGGAGGATAGTGTGCGTTGTACCACTATCAGGTATGCAAACTTCAGCTTGGTTCGTAGCATTTTCCATATTTGAACTTCAAAAAAATATGCAATGAAATAAAATTATTGACAATAAAATACAATACAATATAACACACTATAAAACATTATCATACGAATACATAAAAAATAAAATATTTTACATATTTATTCCACCATCAAATTGATCATTATCTGAGAAATCAATCAGAAAATCTCCAGCATCAAAATGAGTTGAACCACTCAAAGGTTCACTGTGTTCAGTAAAGTTGGTCTCCTTTTCTTTCCCCTTTATTGATTCTTTATAAAGTTTACAAAGGTGCTCAGGGGCTCGACAAATACGGGACCAATGTCCTGGAGTACCACATCTGAAACAAGAACTTTCAAATCTTTTTGAGTGATTCTCATTAACACTCATATTCTCTTGATGCCTTTTCGGTGGGTGGTTTGGGACGTTCTTTTGAGATGAGTTATAGAAATAACTATCTCGATTATTTTCAAAACCACGGCCGCGTCCACGACCACGACCACTTCCACGTCCACGTCCACGTCCACGACCACGACCACGACCTCGATTTTGTCCTCGACCAAAATCTTGTCTGTAACTTTGATTTTGGTTTCCAGGTTTAAATTCATTTTTGCTTACAGCATTTACTTCTGGAAATGCTGTTGATCCAGTGGGTCGGGACTGATGATTTCTCATTAATAGCTCGTTGTTCTTTTCCGCCACAAGAAGACAGGCGATGAGTTCAGAATATCTCGCAAATCCACGCACTCTATATTGTTGCTGTAGTGTTATATTTGATGCGTGAAACGTGGAAAATGTTTTTTCAAGCATTTCCGATTCTGTAACCTCATGTCCACAAAATTTTAACTGCGAGATTATTCTATACATCGCTGAATTGTAATCACTGACTTTTTTAAAGTCTTGGAATCTTAACATATTCCATTCATCACGGGCGGTCGGAAGTATAACTTCCCTTATATGTTCAAATCTCTCTTTTAATCCTTTCCACAGAGCCATGGGATCTTTTTCGATGAGATATTCACATTTTAAACCTTCATCAAGGTGTCGTCGTAAAAATATTATAGCTTTTGCTTTTTCTTGTGATGAAGATATACCATTTTCTTTAATGGTCTCGCTTAGACCCAATGACTCAAGATGCATTTCTACATCAAGAGTCCATGGCATATAGTTTTTCCCAGTAATATCAAGAGCGATGAATTCGAGCTTTGCCAAGTTTGCCATGGTGGTACTAAAAATTACGATGCATTTTATTAGTTAATGAATATTGCAATACAAAGTAATGGATAAACAACAAGTACAAGTATTCGTAAAAATAAAGAAAACACACGAGGAGGATATTCTCCGATAAATACAAGACTGGTGAGTATGATAACCAAAATAATTAAAAATAACCTCGTGAAAGCCATCTTCTTTTTTTCTTCGAAAATTTGATGAAGAATAATTTTTAGAGAAGAAGAGAAAGTTGGAGTGATTGAATGTATTTGTGAGATTGTATTTATAGAGCAAAAACTAGCCGTTTTGTTACCGTTTATTACCGTTGGTGTATAAGAAAATAAATGTATGTATTTGTATAATTTTATGGTAATAATATGGTGTATATAATATTAGTCATATTTAAATAATTATGTATATCATATCACATTATTATAATTAGGTGTCATAAGTTATTTTGTTTAAAAAACCTTATAGGCTTTTATACTTGTCGTATCCCTTACCGGGAGTGTGGGATGTCGTCTTAACATCCTCCCAGGATTTATAACAAGTTTTTGAAAAAATTATTTTTATTATTTCTAACAATAACATTATATTATATATTACATATATAAACAATAAATAAATAACAGTAAAATAAATATTATTACTTTTGTTACCTTTTTCTTCTGTTCGGAGCTTGGAAAAATATGGAGGACTTTTAGAGCTTCGTGCTGATAACGTGTTGTGAAAAAGTAAAAATTTACGGTAAAAAAGTAAAAATCTCAAACTCTCAAAATTATCACACTACACACTTTATAATATTTTTCTCTCAACTCAATTGTGATTTTCTTCACAAATGAGAGATCTATTTATAGAAAATTTTTACAAATAATCCAAAAATAAAATACATCATTACCTACATCATCACACACTAATTTTCAATATTCAACACCTACCTAATTTTCAACATTCAACATTCAACATTCACATTTTCAACACAAATATTTAACACATTTTTAAATAATATTTCAACATGTGTGTGATTGTTTCATTCGCTTTAGCTTTATTTGAAACATAATTTTATAAATCAAACCCCCCAAATCCCATAAATATCTTTTGGAAAGTTGACTGGACCAAATCTACACAAATATATTTTAAAAAATGCATTATTGGACCAAGTCTTGGACTAATTAACAAAATTAGTCTAGACTACAATTATATATATTAGTAAAAGATACAACAAGTTATTTGTATTATTATTTTTTTTAATTTGATCAAATAAAACTAAACAACTAATATGAAATTATTTTCAATTTAGAATAGTTCGATTTAAAAGAGAAGTTTTGTTTAAATTTTTTTCTATGTAAAATATGGAGTGATTTGAGAAAGCTTTTAATACAATAATAAAGATAATTATAAAATTAAATATTTTAATTTTTTTAAAATAGTTACTCTAAAAATCTCACAATTAATAATATAATATATAATAATATAGATAATATAACTAATAAAAAGTTAAGACTGGGCTTGAGCCCATTCCAGTCTTTGGTGTGGGCGGGTGGCTATATGAGACTCACGTCATTATCATTGATACAATATGAACAGTTTTCATATATCAAAATCAAATATTGAAAATTTAATTAATAAAATTCAAAATTGAACAAAATAATGGACAAAAAAATATTTCTCCCCCCAAAAAATTGATTAGTATAATATATTTTAGCTTGGTCTCCTTCAAAAAATAAATCAAAAAAATATTTCTGAAACATTATTAATTTTGTCTTATAGAAAAAGCTTAATGATGTGAAAGTATAGACTAGTGGATAAAAACATACTTAACAATAATACTTTTCAACTAGAAAAATGAAATAAATCAATAAAGATGAATTTGAAAACTTAAATTTTACTCCAAACACAACAAAAGGAAAGGACCAAAAAAGTATTTGTTGAACAATGACCTTCTATAGTTATTTAGACTGTAATTTTTGTTTTCTAATTACTAAATCTATATAAATATAATAATAGCATGGTTGTCTAAAATGTTGGTTTCGAAATATATATTTTTTTAATATGGAAATATACGACGTAGTAGAAATAGTCGAGATATACAATTTGAGCACTTATACAAACATAAAAAATCTTGTAAAAAAATCACACGTGTCAATTTTATGATATAAATATTTGATTTAACCCGATTTACGAAAATAGATCTATTTATAGAAATATATTGAATTTAGAAAAATATGGAATGCGAGTCTTGCTTCCGAGTTAGACCAGTCCAAGAAAAAATGTCAAAATTCAATTGGTCCTCACACAGATCTTCTCCATCAATGGAAGCCGCCGCAGTAACTCAACCTCTGTTGACACCCGCTAGCTCAGCTATTTCGACAACCAAACTCGTTCAAACCATACCTAGATTCACATATCATCACTTTTCCAGCATTCTTCTCAGTTCTGGATGTAAAAATCCACCCCAATTTCTCGCCTACTGCTCTGCAAAATCAAGCATAAACAATGGTAACGCGACGAATGAAAGTTCTGCTGCTGAGCAGCCCACTTTGGATTCAAGAATCCCAAGGCAAGCGGTACCCACTTCAAGTGAAGCTGTTCCTTCGAATCTTTCGTTCTCGAGGGGTTTAGTCTTTGATTTAGGGTCCAAGAATTCATGGGACGGTCTTGAAATTGGTTCTCCTGTGGTGAAGAGGTACCTGAGTGATGAGGAAGAGAGGTGGTATATGTGGTATTATGGGACATGTAGTGAGAATTCGGGTTGTGATTCGATTGGATTGGCTGTCTCGAGTAATGGTGTTCACTGGGAGAGAGGAACGGAACCTGTTCGATCAAATGCCGATGTGGGGTTGGTCATGAAGAGTAGTGAAGATTGGTGGGCATTTGATACTCATAGTATAAGGCCTTGCGAAGTTTCTGTAATGTCTAGCAGCAAGGTGAGAGCGAATAGTGCTGTTTACTGGTTGTATTACACAGGTTTTAAATCCGAAAAGATTGGAGCTTTCAGCCATTGCATTCCATTCAGTTTCAAGAATCCAGAAAGGGTTCGATTTGGTGTTGACAATGATGACCAAGAAGTTACTGGTGGCGAGATTCTTAAGTCGTTGCCTGGGTTAGCTATGAGCCAAGATGGGAGGCATTGGGCTAGGATTGAAGGGGAACATCATAGTGGAGCATTGCTCGACGTCGGTTCGGATGGTGAGTGGGATTCATCGTTCATTGCCTCTCCGCAAGTTGTCTTCCATTCGAACGGTGATCTTAGAATGTACTATTACTCATTTGATGTTCAAACTGGGCACTTCGCCGTCGGCATCGCGCGGTCTAGGGATGGGATAAGGTGGTTGAAGCTAGGAAAGATAATGGGAGGGGGTGCCATTGGGGCGTATGATGAGTGCGGGATAGTTAATCCTCGTGTTTCGATAAACAAGAAAGATGGTAGGTATTTGATGGTTTATGAAGGTGTTGCTTTGAATGGTAAAAGGAGCATTGGAATGGCGGTTTCCTCGGATGGATTGAAGAATTGGGAGAGGCTGCAAGAGTGTCCTGTTTTCGAGCAATCCTCGGATGGCGGGTGGGATTGCGAAGGCGTGGGGATGCCGTATCTTGTTCAAATGGATGGAAATGTGGATGAATGGAGATTGTATTACAGAGGGATTGGGGAAGGGGGGAGGTCTGGGATTGGATTGGCAGTGTCTCAAGGAAGTGATGCATACAGTTTTCAACGATGGACCGGATTTCATTTGTAATGAATGCATTTTGTGTTGTCGAGTGCTACAGAAAATTGTATGAACTTTGAATTGCTTATTCAATTCATAATTTTTTTATTCCAGAAATCATATATTATATTATTATACTTATAAAAAATTTAATGACCAATGCATTAAATTATTATTTTTAACAAAAATTAAATTTTATACGGGAGAATTCAAGTCCAGTCCCTAAACCTAAGTGAGTTTTGCCTCAGCTCTCTGGAGAGAGAGAAAGAGTATTTTAAAATGCCAAAAATACTCTTATCTTCTATTTTGATTTTAATTGATTCCCGTGCTTTCAAAATGGTATCAGAGCTAAATGTTAATTTATTTCAAATATATAATTTATTATTATAAAGAAACGAAATGTTTGAGGAGGAGAATTTCGAAAAAATTATGAATTCGAACTTAAGTTCGGGAAAAATAATTTACAAGGATTATTCCAATATTTTGGAATATACACAAGAACATCTAACTATTGTTAGATATATAGAGCAGAAAGGGAATCCTCAGCACCCTCAGGTAAACTTATGATTCAATCAAATAAGTTTATGAAAATAGTACCAGATTCTTCTAAGCTCTCTTTAGATCTTAGAGAAATCCAGAAGACAGTACAAAATTATGACAACATGCTATACTTTGTACCGCAAAGAGTAGAAAAAATCCTTGAATACCAGGAAGAAATTCTTGGATTATTAAAGGATATTCAAACAAGAATTCAAAAACTAGAACAACAACCCAGTTCTAGTAAAAGAACTTCAGGAGGTTGGTTACCACCATCATTTGGTACTGAACCTTTGTTACATCAACAAGAGAAAGCCAGAGTGGTGTCAAAACCTTTGACTGAAAAAGAAAAGATGATCAATCTCATTAAGTCTGTCTCAGAAAAGAAATTAATCTGATGACAACTTTAGAAAGGATTTGTCTAGAGGATCTACAAGAACTTGCGGAATCTTTCGCAAATCTCAAAATTGTAGTTCTAAAGATGAACACAGCAGGAGTTGAAACACCTGCTATAACTTGGTCATCCTCACAAGATCCACCAAGGGAAAGTGTGGGATCTCAAAATATAAATATGAGAGAATCTCAATCTGATTTCCATACTGGTGGAGGATCACATCCAGCGGAACAAGAACAAGGAGAAATCAAATTCCCTTTCACCAAACACCCTATGAGAAAACTGTTTTAGATCCTACACATCCTTACGGGGTTATGCTTAACCTTGATGTATTAGATTTAAAAAACAAAGAAGAACTCATAGACGATTGGACATCTGCTATGAGGATTGCAGCAGGAACACTTGATCTCAACAGAGAAGGATTCATTAAACTCCTGGAAATGAGTCTTATGGGATCAGTGAAAATTGCTTGGGACATGATTTCGGTGGAAACCAAAGAGTCAGTCCTAGCTGGTGAATCTCTTAGTGAGATCGCTGGAAGAATGGCTACCCTGTTTAAAGCACAATTTATAGGGGTAGGCTATTTAATAGTCAAAGTACAGAGAAGAGGTAAAAATATACTCAAGCTCTGTATAGTCTTGAATTACATGACATCTGTTTAGTAGATGAATACATTATGTTATTCACTAAATATAGATGAAATTCAGGAGTCGAAGAAGATATAGCTATGTAGCTTTTCTTCGCAAAAATGCCAAGTCCCTGGAGAGAAATGCTCATAAGGGAATATGTACCTGGAAATCCAGATACATAGGCACGAAGATCCTCTTTTCTTAAAGGAAAATTGGCGGAACGGTGCCATATGGCAGCATTACAAAAGAATTACAAACGCTTAAGGAGTATAAACAAACGAACTCCTTTGTGTTGTAAAGAAAATGATCTTCCAACAATTATTGGAAGTAAACTACAAAAGCATAAAAAGAAAAGTTTCAGGACTCATCATTATGCTAGAAGTGGAAGAAGTTCTTGGAAACCAAGAACCGTTTGGTGTAGACAGAAAGCCAGATCTTATAAATCTGGACAAAGAAACGGACCATCCAGAAGTAGGACATCCTCCCAAACATCGAGTACATCTCGAAGCACAGGAAAAAAACCTACAAAGAAAACTTTCAGAAGAGCTCATACACGAGCTAATGAAAGTTTTAAGGATTGTAATTGATGGACATGTGGAGCAAGAGGTAAAAAATTTATTACCAAGATCTTATTCAGGTATACCGATTTGAGGACATTGCCTCAGATGAGAGTATATATGAAGAAGAAGAAGTTCTAAGTCAGGGAGAATCCAATGGAACAAAATCGGAATCTGACTAAAAACGAGGTGTTTCGACATGAAACACATGAGGATTTGTCTGAGTTCTTTAGCCAGACAACAATATCTCATAACATGGTCCAAAGGATCATGAAAGTTCGAAGTAGCAAGGACTATGTCCTGGATTCATATTGGAGCAATCCAGATTATGATAAAAGCTACTTTCAAAGAAGGTATATATTCACCTATTGATATTGCTATATGCGATAAAAGAATGGGGAACCTTCAAGATTCAGTACTGGGAACTATATCAGGAAATCTCTGTGCATGAAAGATTGTAGGAGTTATCTATCCAAGGATAGCCTACAACCTGACAGATCGAGATTTCAGTCGAGCCTTGACATTACATCAAAATTTCAAGGAAAAAGGGCTGATGAAGGAAGGTAATAGACCATATTTTATTACTTATCAAATTTCATATGCTTTATCTAATACACATCATTCAGAATTGTTTTTTAGAAATGAGTTCATTGAAATACCTGAGATATTTGGAAAAGTTGCTCAGACAATTTATCCAGAACAAATTGAATTTCTTGTAATACAGGAAACAGATATCCAAATACAAGACAAACCCATTCTACAAAGGAATCAGAGTCTTAGATTGGAATCAAGAAGACTATCTTTTCAAGGAAATAGAATTACAAGCTACAGATGGGGAAAACCCCTGTCCAAGAAACCCAACAGGAGCTAAAAAGTTTTTCAACAATAGGAAAGCTTAGATGCCCAGAAGGATGGAAGGAAGTCGAAATAGTATTTAACATTACGAAACAAAGGAATCAATTTCCTTGTAATACCATCTACTATTTAGAACAACCTATGATAGGAACTTACCAAAGAATTGTAAAACCCGGGATTTTGTAATATCGTGATCATATCAGTTTAATATCAGGTTAATAATTTGATGGTGTAATCTTGGATATTAATATTTAAATCATCCATAATATAAGATTTGTTTTAAGGTTATCTAAGTTGTGTAGATAATTTTATCGTGTACAAAATTAAGAAGCTCGAAATTAAGATAGTATTATTTATTCTTAAACTTGAAAATTTGGTAGGAATAAATTTATCTCAATCTAAGGAATTAAAGAAAGAATTTTGAAAATAAGCAGATAAATGTCTAAGATTTAAGTTGATATTGAGATACCGGGATAAAAGATCAAGCAAGAGATAATAAAATCCCTAGAATTCGAAATCTAACAATATACACTAGGCCCTTTTCGAAAATTAGGTGGGGAAGGAAGAAGGAGATTTCGAATATCTACCTAGATCACGGATATATCATGATTTCAGATTTGATTCACAGTTCAAACGCACTGTAACTCTCGATCATGATAGCAGCCAACCCCTATAAATAGGAGGGCCCTAGTTTTCAAAAATCACACATCTAAAACACACAAAATTTCGAAAATTTTGCTCTAGTCTCCTTAGGAATTTTCGAGCACAGCGAAGCGCTGCCGTCGTCCAGCCGTTGAAGAGGAATTTTCGAAAATTCCTGTGCAAGCAACCCTAATTATTCACGTAATTTTGCATCAAGAATTTAAGGTAAGTGGGCAAATTTTAAATTTTAAATTTTTGGGTTATGTGTTTTTCTTTTTAAAGAAAAAAATGCGGTCGAACACCGTCTACGTTTTTTTTAAATCTTGTTACGTTTTTGTGAGGACACTGTGAGGATTCCCTGAAAATGGGTGGAATTCCAACATATGGCCCTTAACAGTGGGATAGAACTGTTTTATGGCCTCGCCCCCTTAGATGATTAAAACTTAGGGACTGACGTCAGTAAACCATGAAAGGTGAAAAATTGCAGTGTTAAAATTATGAAAAACATGCTGTAAATATATGTTATTTTCGAAAATATGGAATTTTTTTTTTGTGGTGTTCGATAATTCCCCCATTTACTGAGTATTCCCAAAATACTCATCCCTTACAACCTTTCCCAGATAAATCCGAAGAACATGTAGAAGAAGAAGAATCGGAACAGTTTTGGGGATGGTGATTAGTTTATTTTCGAATTTGGTAGACAGGAGTAATTTTTTTGAATTTTAGAAATATAAATTTGATGTTAGACTTTTCCGCAAATTTATTTGATTTCAGTTGTAAAGACAGTTGTTTTAGAGAAATTATGAATAATAAACTGGTTTTCGGTTTATACTATGCTACGAGGCTGGTTGTTTTCAATTGTGTGATTGTTAAACAACGTCGGTGTCAAATCCCGAGTTTCGGGGCGTGACATGAATGATCCAAGTTGAAGAATTAGAAGTTCATATCACAGGGATTCCAGGAAAAGAACCAGATCAATTGGTTCTTGGACTAGAGTTTCTCGAGGAACATAAACCTTGGAAACGACTAGAGTATGGAATGTAGTTTATGACAGAAGATAAGATGTGAAAAATCCAATGACCACAAGTCCATTCTCCATATACATTCCAGTAGGAATGTTATATGAACAATATAAGGCAGAATATTTTGCTGCTTATATTGATTCAGGTGCTGGAATCTGTACAGCAAAATGAGGAGTTTTTCCAAATAATTTGGAAGAAGAATTACCTAAGATTGCTGGACGAAATTTTTCCAGAAGAATCTTAATCCTATGTAAAGAAATTAAGATGACTGAAATAATGAAGGGCGGTGCTGGGCAAACACCTTGGTACAAGGTGAAGACACCACTAATTTATTTTCATGATACAGGAGCTGATATTTTGTTAGGAAACAATTTCCTACAAATGTTCAAGTCCTATACTCAAGAAAATGAGACTAGAAGATTAGTGTTTACAACCCCTTGTAACCACAAAATTATAGTCCAGAGACTAAGAGAGGCATTTTACAGAAAAATACCAATCCAGTTTCGCAGCAAGCGTGGTGATTCAGGACAACTTCTGAACCCAAAAATGAAAGATTCTAGAAGGTTTGGAGAAACAATGCTCCAGTTGAGAGCAGATAAAATGCTCCAACTAGAAGATGTAGAATACCTTAAGATAACTCTGCATAAAAATGAAGTAGAGTTTGAATATAAGGTATCCTTAAAAGATGTCAAGAAAAGGATCAAAGAAAATTACAATGAAGATCCTTTGGCATGGTGTGATAGAAATCAACTCAAAGCTTGCCTTAAAATTAAGGAATGCAAAGAGTATGAATTTGTCCGTTGCAAGCCTATCCCAATGAATACCATGGACCAAAGGGATATGCAGATTATAATCAAGGAACATTTAGAACTTGGTTTAATCAAAGCATGAATATCACCATATAGCAGTCCAGGTTTTCTGGTAAGAAATCATGTTGAGATAAAATGAGAAAAACCCAGATTAGTTATTACTTATCAAGAAATTAATAAGATTCTGGAGTTTGATAGGTATTTTATACCTAGTAGAGAACATCTAATAAGTTGCATACGCAATGCCAAGATATTCTCTAAGTTCGATTGTAAGTCCGGATTTTATCAGATTCGGATGCAGGAAGAAAGCGAGAAATTCACAGCTTTCTCTACACCACAAGGACATTATATTTGGGAGGTATTGCCGATGGGATTAGCTAATTCACCCTAGATATTTCAAAGAAAGATGGATAATCTTTTTAAAGATTATTTTAAGTTTATGTTTGTTTATATTGATGATGTTTTGATAGCGTCTAAAGATATGAACGAACATGTTAAACATTTGGAGATTTTCTCCAAGGTTTGTAAAAAAGAAGGACTGGTCTTATCTGAAAAGAAAGCAGTAATTGCAACAAGAAAAATTGAATTCCTCGGAATTGAAATTGACTTGTCAGGAATAATTTTGCAAGAACATATAGTGGAAAAGGTGCAGAATTTTCCAGAAAGTCTCAAAGACAAGAAGCAACTTCAAAGTTTTTTAGGAGTTGTTAATTTTGCTGGGATGTTTATAAAAAACCTAGCAAAACACAGGAAAGTGTTTAGTCCATTATTGAAAAAAGATGCTAGATTTATATGGACAGAGGAACACACAAAGAGACTATGCCAATTAAAAGAGATTTGTAAAAATCTTCCAAAGATGGCTATTCCTCAAGATGAGGATGATATGGTATTATATACCGATGCCAGTGATCATTGTTGGGCAGCAGTTCTTACTAAGCTCACACTAGATGAAGAACAACTATGCAGGTATTGTAGTGGTTTATTTTCAGATGCAGAAGCCATAAGATAGCATATCAACGAAAAGGAATTCTATGCAGTAAAGAGGGATTTTGAAAAATGGCCATTATTTTTACTTGCAAATAAATTCACTTTGAAAGTTGATAACACACAGGTGAAAGCTTTCTTAAGGAATAGAATATAATCTAAACCTGAGAAGGCCAGATTATTACGATGGCAGGCATTATGTCAAAATTATATTTTTGATATTGTGATAATAAAATCTCATGAAAATATTCTTGCAAATTTTTTAACAAGAGATGAACAACATTGACATTAATGCTATCATCAAGATGCAGAGGCATTTGAGGGAACACCTTGAAATGCTTCAAACCGAGTTCAAAAAGTTAGCACTGAACGCAGAAATTGCGGGAAGGTTTCAACAAGCGGATAAGAGAATTGTCTCTGACCGAATTACAGGATGTTTACAGGCATATACTCAGTTATGGTCTGTAATCCAAAGGCCTATCCTCCAAGGCATTGAGAAGCCATTGGTTTCTCAAATGGAGAGTTTTCGAGTACAGGACTCTATACCTGGAGCAGGGGATTCAAGTACCTCTAGCACAAGTGTTAAGTCGGGAACATTTCC
The DNA here is from genome assembly GCF_012295235.1 of Primulina huaijiensis. Lineage (NCBI taxonomy): Eukaryota > Viridiplantae > Streptophyta > Magnoliopsida > Lamiales > Gesneriaceae > Primulina > Primulina huaijiensis. Next base: position 20,772,954 of record NC_133309.1, on the reverse strand, counting down.
AGATGAGTCGGCTGAAACAAAAATTGAGACTCCAGATCCTTATCTCGAGTCCTCAAGTCAACCCTTCACCTCGGGGATTGAAGAGGGAGAGATCAACCTTAGGCCTCGTACTAACAAAGGCAAAACTAAGGTTGGTAATAATGAAGCAGCAATTTCTCCATTTCAGGTTTATCTACAGACTTGGGAGAAATTAAACACAAGAATTGGCATCAACCTAGCCATGGTTCGAGTTGATGTTGCAGAAAAACATCCTAAGGTATGGATGAAACAAAATTCATATCCAAAGGAAGTCAAAGCTTGGTATGAATTTGGGGCTCTTGCTTCAGTTTATACTACTTCACCCAGCTTCCCGGAGATATCAGCATTACCAAAATGGATACAGGAAGCGGTGCATGAAACATGGACGAACAATGATCATTTGTCCAGAGGAGATATTTTGGAGCTGTATTTTTTCAGTGCAGCACCAGAACCAGCAGGGAAAGGCTTACACGAAGCCTTTCATTTCATCAAGCTAAGGAGGCCGGACATGAATTCTCAAAGATTTATTAAAGATCCTCCTACAAATGAAACACCCTTAGTCTCTTCATTCAATGAAGATGACATATCTACCAGGAGAGCATGGGGTATCTGGGTCTGTCTCACAGAGATGGATAAAGTCAAGTTTCCATTTAAGTTTTATCAAAATTTTTTAAATGGATCGTTCATGTTAAATACTATGATAGGAAAAATAACAAGCTTTGCAGAAGATCTGTTCGAAAAGAAAAGAAATCTTCTATGGAACATCAAGCTACCTGCAAGTAAAGAGACTCGCCGAAAGTTCTGTAATATGGCACATATAGGAAGATGGTCAGAAAACATCTGTCCTGAATGCCAGAATCAGAAAGAACCGGAGTTTGGTAAAAGTGTCAAGCAGAGATCTGATCGGAAACATTTTACCGAAACAAGGACAAGTGGGGAAGGACCACAAACACATTTTCCTTGAGGATACAAAAAGCCGAAGATTACTCGACAAAGTTAAAGTGGACATGTGACCAAGCCCACTAGCAAAAAAGAAAGCCACCATGTGAGTGGAATAACAAGGACCACCACTAATTAGTGGTAAAAGACACGAGGACCACCAATAATATGTGGTAAAGGACAAAGTAACATTGGATACCTTATCTTTAATAAAGAGAATCCAATAAAACAAGAAAACTGAACTCAATCCCAACTATAAAAAAGGGTAAAGGGAATCAGTAAAACCACACTAGAACGAAACTTAAGGATGTATTTCACATATCTAAAAGTTTTGAAAAGAAGAATCAAGAAATATAGAGATCAGCTGGAAGCTCTCAGATGGATAATTAAACATTACAAAGAAAAAGGAGACGAGATTTCAGTAGATGTCTTACAAGCTCATTTCTACTGGTATTGTAGAGAAATAAAAGAAGAAGAGAAGTTGATTTCTAGATTAATGATCTAGAAAAGGAGATGGAGAGACCACCTCAATGGACCACTCAACCACTACATGGTCCATGTGCAAGCTGTAAAGGCTTATCAAGATTTGGAATCCGCGTTTCAAATCCGAAGAAGCCTTCTATAAATAAGGCACGAAGAAGGAAGTGAAGATCATCGAACATTTTCCTCATTTCTTTCAAAACCAATTGTAATATTTTATCTTTCTAGTTTATGTGTTTTTCAAGTTCGGCTACTATAAGTAGCTAAACAAGTTTCTCCTCCTCTACAGGAGGTTTCAATGTAATAATAAATGTTTGTGTTTGAATAAAGAGATCTTTGCTCTTAGCCCCTCTCATGTATTATTTTCAAAATTTTATCTTTTGCTCTACTTCCTAAGGTAGGAAACGAATTAGGGTTGTGCTAAGTACTGCTGAATGAATCTACGTCGGTAACCATCGGTTGCGATCGTGTGGTTGGACTGTGAGGAGCAGTTCGTAAAATACGGTGGATATAACCCGGTGGCATTCTGGTCAAAAAGGTATAAGATTTAATTTATATTACGGAAGCATGATGGGCCATTATTTAAAAAGAAAAATCAATTGAAATAAAAAGTTGAGGGGTATTTTGGGAAAAAGAGAGTAAGAGGGAGTGGAAATAAAGAAGTTGGTCAAATGGGTACTGAATGCCAATTCTCCCATTTTATACACACTTTTAAATAATTTAATGACCAATGCAACTTTATATGGCATAAAGATAATTTTTTTTTTACTCAAAAACAATAGAGTAACTCTCATGTGAAACGTTCTTACAGATCTTATTCATATATATAGTAAAAATTAATATTTTGGACATAAAAAAATATTTTTTCATTGATCCGATCGAGTTGTAGATTTGTCTCACAAAATTGACTTTTAAGACGATTTTATATAAGCTTTCGTAAAAACAATAATATACGATGTCTAGTTACGTTTTTTTTCTTCCAATAATTACATATCTAATTTCACCACACTCTATTTTTGTGAATAAATTTTATGGTAGATAATTTTGAGTGCAAAGAATAATTAGACTCTGGTTTCGTTGCTTGTTGTTTTGTCTGCCCCTTCCAACTGGTTTCGAAGATAAAAATCCTTTATTAGCTTATCTCATCCTGAGTATGGGTCAAGTGCTCCCATGTTACTACTATAAAACATTAATCTATATTCGTTGACTCGGAAATACCAAAAATAAACCAAACTCTGCTCTCTTTACTTGCAAATCTGAGTCAAAACAGATTTCTTCTACGTTTTCGGTACAGAGTCGAAGGTTGACAACATTATGGGCCATAAGGAAGAGCAATCTTGTTAATGGGTCAAACCGTAACGCAAATGTTTGAGAGCCCAGAACAATAAATAAGCCCATTACCTTCTCATGTAGTGTTGTAAAAACGAGCTTAAATACTTTAGTAAAATTAAAGATAAATATATAGAATCGAGTCCTTCTCGTTTTGTTAAAAAAATATAATTAATAATAATAATAATAATACAAGTCAAATATTTAAATTGTACAACATTTCATACATCAAATGTCAAATGGTAGGGATATAGAAAAATGAACCCGACTCAAATCGAACTGAAAAAAATCATGTTTGAGTTGTGGGTTTTCGGATTCAGGTCAGATCGGGTTAGATATGAAATCTGACTCGAAAAGTAATTGAGTTCGGGTGGGGTTCCGATCAACCTGGGTTGACTCGAGATGACCTGATTTTTTTAAAATTTATTTTTAATATTTAATTAAAAATATTAACTATATTTTATTATATGTTTGAAAAATTTATGGTTTATTGATCTAATAAATTGTTAATTTGATTTACTAAATATGTTTTTTTATTGTCTATGATTAGACTTTCAAATTTAAATCATATATAAGAAAGATTTTTGGTATTATGTATTTAAGTAAATTTTTATTAATTTTTTAAAAATAACATTAGGTTTTGGATCAGGTTAGTTAAGCTTGGGCTCGCTGATTTCAGGTTGATTTGAGTTTGGGTCGAGTAGTTTTTTTTATAATATTACGTGTCAACGTGACCCAAACTCATCCGAGTTGACATCCTCAACAAAGATACTGCAACAATATAATCTTGGAAAAACACAATCACTTGATCTGAAGCACAAAATCAATTAACCTATTATCGACCTGATTAAGAGTTCTTAATCAGGTCGATCATAAGCCCGCTTAATATTGGTATTACGAAAATGTGATAAATATTATTTAATAAAGTAAATTACTAAAAGTTCCTTATTAACTTCTAAATAATTTGAAATTCTTTGCTCAAACAACAATGATTTCATTCATCTAAATGAACCATTGTGGTTTTTAGGTTTTTGTGTATTTGACCACATGAAATTTTGTGCATTTAATAAAGAAGTAACAAAATCAATCAACTTATGTATTTATTTTGTTAAGAAAAAAAGTATCTTTATTTACTTTTTTTAAAAATAAATTCAGCTTATGATGTATCATATTAAGATCTCGCCTATAAGATCAAGCACACTTGTCATTTTATCAAAATATATAACTGGGGGTGATAATGTAACTTCAATATTTTAAATCATAAATCAGTTTGTACGTCACTTTTCGATTGCTTTCGAGGCCAATTATTGAACCACAAGACCGCTAGTTTTACTTTGTTGCAACTCCAATAATTTATACGAGAAATTACATTTTTGCCCAGTTGTTTTACTTTGTTGCGATTTTGGTAATTTCTTTTGCCAATTTCATTTTTAGTCGGTCATCTTTGGTTTTTTTTTTAATTACTTTTATTCATTTTTGTGGCATGACAATGATGTGGAGTTGGTTTAGCGTCGACGTATGTAGTGTCGCATCAGCATTGTCAATTAAAAAAGACTAAAATTTCCAGAAATCGAAAGAAACCGGATTAAAACATGAATTTGATAGCATGAATGACAGAATTTCAAAAAAATTAAATATATAAGACTAAAAATACAAATTTTATTGTATTCCTCTATTTAATTTTAAAAATAGAAGCATGTGGACGGGGACCATAGAATTTGATTGTGATTCATGTCACACTGTTTCCATCGCACGGGACAATTTGAAAAACACGACGGAAGTTGGATATTTCCATGTGTCTATTGTTGTTGATTCTCACTATTCGTCATTTTCCTACAAATTTCTTCTGTCAATTTAATTCAAGGATACTTTTCATCGCTTTAATTTTTCATTCGTTCGTACATAAAATTTTTATGATTTATTGAGTAGATCTCTTGTGAGATGGTCTCACGAATCTTTATCTGTGAGACAGGTCAACCATACCAATATTCACAATAAAAAGTAATACTCTTAGCATAAAAGTAATACTTTTTCATGGATGACTCAAATAAGAGATTCGTCTCATAAAATACGACCCGTGAGACCGTCTCACACAAGTTTTTGACTGCTTTATTATAACATCCTAAAAATCAAAACTAAGCCACATTAAGCGGAATTAAGCGTGAAAGCACAAATGATTTGGTCGAAAGGGCAAAAAACAATCAAACTCATTCATGTATCTATGTCTCTCTGTACTGTTAATTAAATTTGAGTGTGCATGTATCCATCATGTGACATAAAACTATGTTTATATTTATAATCCTCCTATTTTGTCTACACTAATGCAAATTTTGAAACATTCAAGTCACGTATCTCCACAATTGTATGATATTGTCTTCTTTGAGCCTAAGCTTTCATGGATTTGCTTTTAGTCTTTATCCAAAAGGAATCATTTCAATGGAGATATTGTTGGGACATCGAATTCTCGCACCCAAAACGCAGCGGAAGTTTAAAAATTTTTTTCTTGGGCGTCGTGTGTTCAAAACATTCATAGGGTGTTTAGAATTATACCTTTGCATTCTTAACGCTTGGACTCCAAACTATTTCGATTTTTACGCGGAGATAGTCCTTCTTCTAAATCCCTACGAACGGCTCTTCTCCTTTGATCGTCTAATTGGGTCCACGATCAGAAACTGAATTCCTTGTTTGGATTTCACTAGTAATTCCAAACAATTTGTGCGTTGAGACTGTAATCTCCGAATTTCCAAAACCCGGAGATGGTGCAACGATGGAGGAGAAAACCAAAAAGCCAACAATTTTTTTTCTTTCTTTGTTATGGCCGAGAGGTTTATTTTGAGGGAGGAGAGATTTTTGTTTTCTTTTTGTGAGCAAAAATTAGGATAGTTTATTATAAGTTCTAGTGATGTATATATAGAGTGAGACTCCTAATCCAATTAGGAGTCCCTCTCCCACAAAAACTCTAATAACTTCATTATATTAAAACTCTCATATAATTAATATATAATCAGTAAATTTCAAATTCACAAAAAATGATTCCGAACTCATTATAATCCCGATCGACATTCCGAAAGCGCCGATGTACCAAGGATACAAATCTTGTTCATATAATGAAAATTAAAAATTTCGAAAATCAAAATTTTCATTTACCAAATTTAGAACTTACCATACATGGCAGTTACTATATTTGGCAGCTGGTAGTTTTAGTGAACTCTTTCATAAAACAGGCAATTCCACTCTCCTTCCTTATTTAGCAATCATGTTGACTTCCATCTCTTCCATCCTATGGAATCAGCTCATAAACTCCTTTATAAGCTTCATGTTTGATCTCCATCAAACTATAGTCGCCAAATTCCAACTCCTTGAAATTTGACCATCTCAACTAGAACACAGAATCCGATATTTGTGTGATCCTCAATGGTTCAGAGATACAGCTAGCCGTGGGTTCACATCCCCATGTGATTCAGAATAACATATATTCTTATTCGGACTTACTCTAGTTAGCCCAATTCTTTTCATCAACACCTTGATCAAGAATGTCAGGACTCATTTATGATTCCACCCATTGGACCATGGTAACAGCGTCTAGTAGCATCGCCCCATTATCCCCTAAGTATCACCGATAGTGCCTGCAAGAACCTTTAGTCATGGTTAGCGTACAGTACGGTCCCTTCAACACATATATCCCGATCGAATCTGCAACCATTGGTATATCGAGAGTTGCATATGAATTCGATAGCGATGTGATTTATCTTTGAGTAATAATGTCATGGTATGCGCAACTGGGGAAACACCTTTCCAAACTGCACATGTCTTACTCCGGCTAGAGATTCCTTGCACTATTGACTCATTAGACCACATAAGATATCTTTACCCGCAGGTAAACGGTGAATCTCCGACTACAATGTATTTGCTCCTACGTATTTCGAAACTACACCCAATCTCGCCACCTTATGACCCTCGATGGAGTCGGTAAACGGATCAAAGTGCATGCTAGTACATATAGCCCTTACATTGTCCCGGGTCAAAGGACTAATGGTGTACAACCATAACTGCGGACTATTCCACTCGATAAGTGAGAACTACTTGGACAGTCCGATGGAGGGTTGTTCAATGCATCATCATATGATCACCCATCTGTGTGAATGGACATCTCTATGCCCTTACCAATGAAACATGGTGTTTACTCCACATATACTAGTCTCGAGCTCGAGCGACCTTTATCCTTATTTTAGGCGACTGAATCGACTAGGAACCTGTTGAGAATATACGGTACGCTTCCTAATGAGTTTCATGATCTTACGTTGGGACGCAGACCTCATGGTACCTATTGTATATTCAAAGACTCTATCTATGCAGCTTGCATGAGTATACAGATAAAGTATAATGCCATAATTGAATAAAATCGTAAAATATTATTAAAATAAAGATTGTTTTACATCAGAGTCAATAAAACCGGAGCCACAAGTTGGCTTGCAGGGCACCTACTCTAACAGATATATATCTTTCCATTTTATTAACTAATGATCTTCCTTTTGATCTTTTAATGTGAGACTTTGGTTGCATACCTAATAATCTTTCCCTCAAACGAAGTTCCGCCATTATTCTTATGGTCTAAGCCTCCCCTCAAGCCTTATATGTCCTCCAATCGAGGTCACTCTTCTTCACCGCGTTGGGGCGTACGCTTTATATGAAATATCGGGACCACCACCCAGCTCTTGAGTTTATTAAGGATTTTTGCAGGGGGCCCTTACCTCTTTGTTTAAGTATATGAGGATTCCACCCACATGGCTCGATCCATACCATGACTCTGATACCAGTTGTTGTAAAAAAAAAGTCACATATATCTACAATGGTACGATATTGTTCACTTTGAGCCTAAACTATCATGGATTTACTTTTGGTCTTTACCCAAAAAGCCTCATACCAATGGAGATATAATTACATCTTATTAACATATGATATTCTTCTTGATCTTTCAATGTAGGACTTTAGTTGCATTCCTAACACAAATATTAATAAAAAGATGGTAAAAACTAACAACTCTTAAGAACAAGAAAAACTTCTCCTGCTAATCTAGTTGGAAAACCATTGTATAAATATCAAAAATGGTTTCTCTAAAAATAAAAAATTACACAACACCCATATCACATGTGCCAATCACTAACATGTTTTCAAGTTTCGGCCTTAATATTATAAAAAAAAATCATGTTGGGAATACAACCAAAGTCCCATATTAGAAGATCAAGAAGAAGATCATGTGTTAAAAAGATTGAATGATATCTTCTTTGGTATGAGGTCTTGAGTAAAGTTCAAAAACAAATCAATGAGAGTTTATGTCAAAAATGGATAATATCATATCATTGTAGAGATGTGTGTTCCATGCCACAACAAGTGGTATTAGAGTCTTGGTCTAGATCGAGTCATGTGAGTGGAATCCTCATATACTTAAACGAAGAAGGTGAGGGCTCCCGATAAAAATTCTTGATAAGCCCTCGAGGTGGGTGATGCTCCCGATATTTCATGTAAGGCATGCATGCGCCCCATCGCGGTAAAGAGGAGTGACCTCGATTGAAGGACATATAAGGCTTGAGGGGAGGCCCAAACCATGAGAATAATGGTGGAACATCGTTTGAGAGGACGATTGTTGAGAATAAAACCGAAGTACCATATTGAAAGATCAAGAGGAAGAACATGAGCTAATAAGATGAAATGATATTTCCATTGGTATGAGTTCTCTTGGGTAAAATGTAAAAACAAATATATGAGGATTTATGCCCGGAGTGGACAATAATATACCATTGTAGAAATAGGAGTGTTCCACGACACAATAAGTGGTATCAAAGCAAATGGTGGTTCTACGTTTATTTATGGAAATGCAACCAAAGTCCCACATTAGAAATACAAGAGGAAGATTATGTGTTAATAAGATAGAAAAATATCTTCATTGGTACAAAGTGAATTGATATAATTTAAGCAATGATAGAATGTAAAGACAGATAATCTAAAACTAAATGGAGTCAAGAATTTTTTTATGAAAGTTCGAAGACAAAAATTCTATGTCTCTCTTTTTCTGTTTCCAGATAGATTTCACTAGAATATTTGATTGGTACAACCTCTTGTACAAACCTACATTAGCTCAGTTCAACAACCCAATTGAGCCGAAACTCCTAGAAACTCTACAAAAACTACAATTTGTTAATAAACAAACTTCTGACAGTTTATAAGCAACACTAAACTCAAATATGTTCTCAAAAAACTATATTGAGTGTGAAACAAAATGCATAAAATGATCCTTAAATGACCTGATAAGAATTTGTAGGATGCACAATCAGCTCCAAAATTAATGCTATTTGGAGATGATATATAATGCTTCAAAATTCTCTTGAATACAAAAAGATGTTTTAGTAGTCCAAGCACTCTAAACCTTTTGTATCTTTATGGGTTTTGGTTCCAACATTAATAAATTTATCTGGTACGCACAACTGTAATATATAGCCGACATTCATGCAGAGAATGTCATGTGTCCTTGTCCTTTATCTAATTATATACCGAGTAATAAATTTTCTTGGACACTAGCTAGTTATGAAACTAATGACTCTTTTATTCTGTTATAGAGAGAGAATGACTGTATTTTTGAATATTCACACAAAAAGACCCGGTGAAATCTGGTTATTAGCTGCAGAGAATGTCTTCATATCAGTTGGCACCCAGCTCGGTTGTTCTCAGTATCGGCTTGTTAATTGCATTGGTTCCATAATGATAGATATGACTCGTCCAGATTTCTTTAGTTCAATAAGAAGCTCAGTTAGATTTACTTTGTTCAGATCAGTTTGATATTTTTTATCACCAAAATTCAAAGCACCAATCCAAACAAAGACAGCAAGTACCATCATTTTTAACGTTTATAGGATTGATGAGTGATAGGCTCATAATAGTTTGCAATTTTGTTGTCGTATCTCCCATTGTTACCACTTCCAAAGTGTTTAATTGACACATTTTTATGTGATTTTATTTTAGGAGGAAGTTTTCTGCTCTTGTGATAAATTTGGGCTAAAAAAGATTATTTTATATCATATTTAAAGTTGTCGATATGATATGAGTGGAAGATTTGAAGCAGAAAAATTCAAAAGTGGTTTTTGGACAAGGCGCGATCACGTCTTGTGACTAATTGCTCTTTAGCTGCCTAGTGAGAACCAATGAATTTTTATATCTAGGAAGAATACTAGATAGAGTTTTTTCCATAAAAAACTCTATATTCTTGGAGGATATTTTCTAAATATCTTTTACTTTTAATGATTAAGTTATTATTTTAGATTATTGGGCTTTCATACTTGTTGGACCTAATTTTTCTTTGTTGCAAAAACAACTCACGTGAAGGGAGGCGGCATATTACAATTCTACAAAAAAGAACCTTCCACAACCTACCTCACGTACAGTAGAAAGGGAGGCGGGACGATAAGGCAGAATCAAGAAAAAAATCTCCCAACTTTCTTCAAAAGAAAACTCACGTGAAAAGCAGAAAAGAACAGTGCAAGGATTTTTTTCTCCAATTTTCTCCACGACTCTAGTACTTTCCCATTCTTATTTAATTTTCATGGAGATTGTATACCAAACCATGCTTGGCTAATTTTCTAGTCTGGTTTAAGGGTTGTTTTCACTGTTTAATTTATCACTGTGAGATATTCGTTCTTATATTTAATATGCTTGTTATTCCAAGTATTTGTTGATTTATGATTTAATTCTATGAATATTTTATATCAATTAATCTGAAAATTTAATTCGATATAGAATTTTCTACTGCTAACCATGAATTCAGTGATCCGTAATTGTCATGAATGATTGGTACATGAGTAGTATAGATTAGATGTATTGTGCTATCATAATATATTTAATCTAAATAAATCAACATAACTGAATTTATCAATTGCAGCTATCTTGGTTGTTAGATTTCAGGATTAACTGTTTTCACAAATCTAAAAGCTATCTTTAATTAATATGGAACGGTATCGTGCCCAGTTGGTTATTGATAAGTTTTGACGGGATGCTGGGTTCAGTCAATTAATTTAGGAAAACACAATAATTTTAGCAGCTATCCCTATAATTCTAAGGTTAATTGCTTGGAACAACTTGAATACATTATTTGTTAGCCGATGAACAGTGATATAATTAAATAGTAAAACTTCCTTGAATCAGATCTTTCTCGTATTAAATTCTTCACTTTATTCTAGTTGATTAATTATCATTTAAATTCATTTTTTTTTCTTTCTTGGATAAATTTAGTTTAGTATTTTATTAAATTCATATCACAAAATCCCCTTGTTACTTATTTTATTATCGAAAGAAATAAATCCCCCGTTCCCTGTTGATTCGACCCTGCTCACCATTACACTCGCTATATTTGAAAGTAAGAAATTAAGTTTGGTGGCTCAACGACAGCACACCAAGTTTTTGGCGTCGTTGCCAGGGAACAATGCAAGGTTAGTTTCTTTCGAGTTTATTTATTTTATTTTCTTTTATTTCTCGTTCTTCTCGTACAGGTGAACTAGAATATATTATGGAAATCGAGAAGACAGCTAGAAGATTGAGAAAAGAAGCAAGGCTACGGGGTAAACAACCATCATCATCATCATCTCCTGGTTTAAACATAGCATTGGAGTCAACTGACACTGAAAGAGAATCCGATCTTGATCTCAACACTGAAAGAAGTGAGAGTGACGAAGAAGTAATGGCAGAACCAATTCAAAGAACCCACAAGGAGTTAGCTAATCCTAATGTTATTCAACATCCATTATGAATTCAATTCCCTACTACTGAAGCTACTTTTGAATTAAAATCGAGTTTGATTCATTTATTGCCTACTTTCCGTGGTCTCACAGGTGAAGATCCTCAAAAACATATGAAAGAGTTTCATATTGTGTGCACGGCCATGAAACCACAAGGGATTACTTTAAATATAATAAAATTGTATAATAAAATAAATATATATACATTTAAAATAATTTAACACATAACACGCATCACCTCGATATTAGTTAAATACTTAAATTATTTCAATCATGCATGATGTTTACGTGTACTAGTTTTTGGACACTACAGAAGAACTGTTTGAGAGCATCGATATAAAAATTGCTTTCATTCCAAGAAATTTTGTAGTCCTGACAACTCAAAGGACTTGAAATGTCGACCATGCATGTGTCCTTAAAAGCGATCACTGCCTGAAGTCAGCCTGAATAGAATTGCTAATGAATAGAGACATATTTGCAGAAATTGAGATGAAAAAATTTGAGATATTCCATAATAAGTAGATTAAAAATTTGAAAGAATGCACGTAAATTTTAATGCAAGAAATGCTCGATAAGTGTTGAAACATAGTGGCATATATAAGGTTGCATAGGGGCAAACATGTCAGGCCACATTTCAGTATGTTTGTGGATAAAATTTTGATCGTACAATAAGACAGTTAAAAAAACAGTCCACGTAAATTGAACTAGACGAGATAAGGAAAAATTCATAGAATAATCAATAGATTTAAATTTCGAAATAATAATAATAAAAACAATGAATTTTGACCATTCAAAAACTTGATTAGTGTAATTAGATAAATGCATTTGGTCAGCTATTTTATAAGATCGGTTCAATTGTAAATCCTAGATGAATACCAGCTTGACCAATTGAAATTTACTCAAGACGAATATGTTTCTTCATCACATATGGTATCTTATGAAATGACGTCGAATATCAACATGTTTGGTCCTATAATGCAACACTGGATTATACATGTTTTCAATTCCACTGATATTATCATGAAAAATAGGAGATTCAACTGATTGAACACCAGTCTCTCAATTATTATTGAATCTAGAGCAAATGTGTACATCAACTCGTAGCTGCAAGATACTCAGCTTCATTTATTGATGTTGTTATGGAAGTTTGCTTATTACTGTACCATGAAATAAGTCGGTATCCTAAGAATTGACATGTTCCACTGGTTTATGTCTATTTTTTAACCTGCATAATCACTCTTTGAATATCTAATTCAATTGAAACTAAAATCTTTGGGACACCATATACCAACATTTTGAATACCCTTTAGGTACTTTAGAATCCTTTTAGCTACTACATAAGGTGATTGTTTGGGAACAACTTGAAATCTGGTACAAATACAGACTGTAAACGTCATCTCTGGTCTGCTAGCTGTTAAATATAACAATGATCTAATAAGATCTCGATACATAGACAATTAAAAAGAAATTTCCCTTTTTATCTTTGTCCAGTTTGATTGAAGAACTCATAGGAGTGACAATCACTAAACAATTCTTCATTCCAAACTTCTTGAGCAGGTTTTTTGTGTGTGTGTGTATTTAGCTTATATTTGAATATTTCATTGTCAATATGTTTAACTTGTAGTTCAGGAAATAAGGTCAATTCATTCATCATACTTATTTCAAACTTCTCATGCATCGACTTAAAGAATTTCTCACACAATTGGGGTTAGTTGACCCAAAATATAATATCATTAACATATATTTACACTAATAAATTATGACCACCTTTAATGAATTTAAATAAGGTCTTGTCAATAGTTCTAATCACAAAATAATGATCAATCAAGAATTTAGACAATGTATCATATCAAGCCCTACAGGCCTGTTTTAATACATAAAAAGCTTTATCAAGTTTATACACATAATCGGATAATGAATGATTAAAAAAATCATGAGGTTGTTCTACATATATTTTTCATGCAATAAAGCATTTTTAACGTCCATTTGATTGATCTCAAACTCTTTAAATGCATCAAATACAATAAATATTATAATTTTCTTCTAATATAGCAACAAGTGCAAATATTTCATCAAAATATATCCTTCCATCTTGTCTATATCTTTGTGAAACTAGTCTGTCCTTGTTTCTAAATACCATGCATTTTAATATAATTTATTTCTATAGAGTCATCTGGTTCCTATTCTTGCATAGCTTCTATCCAATTTGGATAAGCTAGAGCTTCATCTATCTTTTTAGATTTTAATTGAGAGGTGAATGAAACATGCAAAAATTCACTTATCATTTGACATCTAGTTCTCAAGGGAGCTTCAAGGTTACCTATGACCATCTCAGGTGGATGATCCTTATTTTACAAAAGGCATAGTCCAAGGGATCGGGATTAGAAACAAGATATTCTTTAGTATGACTCGGATAAACTGGTTCTTGATAATTTTTCTCTTGAACGCCATCAGCTTGATTGTCCAAGATCAGTTTGATATTCTCATTAACTTGTAAACTTGGAGTACCAGCTCATATGGTAATTAATCAGTTCATTTGATCTTGATCTCTTCATCAATATCAAATTCCAGAGTAGTATTCTTCATTCTATTGCTTAAATCATTTAATTGAGCATGATGACCATTAATAGTAACTAAGGATTCATCAAATGCTACACGACCTGATTCTTCAACAGTTAGGGTTTTGTTATTAAAAACACTATAATCTTTACTAACAGATTAATAATCAAAGAATATACCATCATCATATTTAACATCAAAAGCATTCAAATGATTCTTACCATTATTATGAATAAAACACTTACAACCAAATATTCTAAAGTAAGATATTTCCGTTTGTTTGTCATTCCAGATCTCATAAGGTGTTTTTCCATGATTCTTATTAATCATTGATCTGTTTTGAGTAAAATATGCAGTGTTCACTGCTTCAGGTCAAAATCTTTGATAAATTCTTGAATCATCTAGCATAGTTCGAACTGCTTCCTTTAAGATTTTATTCCTTCTCTCAGCAACACCACTTTTCTGAGGGAACCTTCCTACTGATAACTCATGTCTGATTTCTTGATTATCTAGATAGGATGAAAGGATTTTTTTTTGTAAATGTAGTGCCTCGATTATTCTTTATCTTATCAGTCACAAAGGTTTTCTCATTTTGAAGAAATTTTAAAATTTTGATCAGTTGAGTAGAAGTTTAATATTTTGACTTTAAAAAAATTACCCAAATGAATATTGAAAAATCAACAACAATGAAATAGTGTACATTATTTCCCTTAAGCTCATTACTGGTACTGGAACAAAATAGTCCATGCGCAGTAATTCTAAGCATCGGGCTGAAGAGTTACATCATTTATTTTTTAAAATTGATTGCTTTCCGAGCTGGCATGAAGTACATATCTTGTTTTTTGAAAACTAAATTTTGGGCATACCAATGACCAAATCATATTTACTCAGACCGGAAAAGGTTTTAAAGTTCAGATAATTTAACCTCTTATGCCACAACCAAATCTTATTGAAATTAACAACAAGAAAATATGTAGGATCATATGGTTGTTCAACGTGACAACCTACTTTATAAGTGTTACCAGTTATTATTCCAGTAAACACAACATTACCAGAAGAATTCTTTATTGTGAACGTGTGTCTGTGAAACTCTACAATGTATCCAATATCACATAATTGACTGATTCTAATCAAATTATAGCATAAATTTTCGACTAATAGTACATATTTAATGATAATATTAAAATAAATAATCTTAATCTTACTCATAGTTTTACTTTTAGAATCATATCCAAAAGTGATTATGGGTCCATAACAATCAATGAGTTCGGACGACAGTTTTAATATCATCCATCATGTGCCTAGAACATCCACTATGTTATGTTGGGTGCCATAATTATCTTTGTTGGTTTGAGCAATAGAAACGTGGTGCTTAAGCTGCTGTACGATTTAAAATATTTGAGTTACGTCATTATCACTAACTATAACTTTTGAAAAGACGACAAGTGCTCAGTCCTACAATTTCTTTCAGAGTTAAAGTCATATGTTCGATTTTCATTAATTGTAAGGAGTGTAATTATTGAGATGAAGATTATTGGGTGCAATAATTTACTTTGCTTGTTAGAGAAATCGAAACATGATGTTTAAGCTGTTGCATGGTTTAAAATATTTGAGTTGGACAATTATCACCAGTTATAGTTTGTTTTAAAGCAACAAGCGCTCGGTCCCACACCCTGTCTAAACACCATGAGAATTTCTTCAACATCTCGATCTTGCTTTCTTGAAATCACGAATTAAAAATAACTTTGGTACGCATATCTATTTGGGTCCAAACCGGATTATTATTTTTGGGACACACACTTGAATTCTTCATATAGGTTTACCCTTTTGTGTATCCAAGAGATGTGTGAATATCTAATATGAAGGAAAAGCCTAGACAAAATTTTGTTAAGCTCACACATTTCAACATTTTTGGAAATTATTGTGAAGATTATGGATATTAATTATTGTTATTGAAGTTGTTAGCTTACTGTAAGAATTTATCGAACTAAGAAATTACCGAGAGTTTAATATGAATTTAGATGAATTTTGAGAAATTTGGAAGATTTGATCGAATTTTGGATAATATTAGGTGAACCTTGTGAGTTTTGAAATTTTGGACTGTCACGCACCGAGACCGAGATGTGGAACATCTGGCATTGTCAATAATCACATGACTATTAACAACAAGATTCAGAGTAATCAAATATCAAAAACCACTCTATTTCATAAATCATATCAATGTTTTTACAAAACTTGAACGAAATGCGGAAGCGTAAACAAATATAATAAAAACGAAATAACATGACTGGTTTCGTTACGAATTGACATCTTCACCATTCCAAGAAATATTTTCGTTCTTCTTACTCAATTTGTTCCTTGTTCTTATCTGAGGGGAGGAAGTAAGTGGTGAGTATTTGGGTAAATACTCAACAAGTAGGGGTCGATCGATCATAGTTGATAACAAATACATACATACATACNCTTATTTTACATGACTAACTGATCAGTTTCCTAATTTATATCCTCTAAGGGAGCGAGGCCGTAGTATCGGTTATTATATCATACGCATCAGGCTCAAATCAAATCAAAATCAAATTTTCAAATGCAAATCATAACAGTGCCTTCAAAAATATTGTCTCAAACATGCTTTCAAATATCATTTAGCAAATCGAAGAAATAACATATGCCGATCGAATTTTAAGAAACATGCATAATTTATTTTTGTGCAAACGTGGAGACACTTACTAAGAACAAGTATGTCAATATATATATCAAATAGTACACTTATGAAATGTAAGTGTACATAAAAATATAGCTAAAATCCACTTACATGCAAGATTGTACCAAAAATCTTGGAATGAACAAGTTGGAGTTTGACACCGAAAAACTAGTCATCTTGAAAAAATGTTTGCACCTTATTGAACCGTTGGATCTATCGGAATTTTGGATATGTTGTTCAAAGCACATGTAGGTGTATTCTGAATGGTGGTGATCGGATTTGGTCGTTTAAACCAATGAGCAAAACTTTCTGAAATTGAGCAGAATTTTTGGTACTCGAAAATTGTAAATTTTAGAGAGGACTTTTCATGTGATTTCACTCATCCATTTGTCACTATTTATAGGCACAAATGTGAATGTAGGCATTTTCCCTCCATGCCAAAGGTTGCGTGGTTTATTGCATGTTATTTATTCTCTTCCATGCCAAAAATTGCATGGTTTATTGCATGTTATTTTATTATCATCAATGCCAAAGGTTGCATGATTTACTACATATAATTTATTATCTTCCATGAAATAATTCATCTTCAATGTAAAACTAAAATCAACTTGCACTTTGTCTCTATGTATAGTAAAATTTTGGGTCTTCACATGGATAACAAATCGTCAAGTTGTAGTTTTTGAGAAAAATAATTCAACTTTGCTTATTTTGGAATAACAATTGAATTATTTTAGTTATTGTTGATATTTAATGAATTATTCGACTTGTGTTATCATTTTTAGGCCGAAAAAATTATAATTGATCATTGTTCATTTTCAAGTCTGAATAGGTATGTTACTGAATAGTAACATACAACGGTAACACATTAATTATGTTTTAATCATTTTTATATGTTACATTGTTATTTATGTGATTCGACGAGTTATGTGAGTTGTTATATTGTCTTGTTGATTATATGGTCATTTACTTGAGATATTTATGAAGTTTAATATAGGCCATGCTGTTATAAAATACATATTGAGCCTTATCATTTCTCGTTACCCGTTAACGTTGTTCATTTTTAATTGGCACTTGTTCTATATCTCGAGATCATGATGTGGGTGATAGGCCTATACTGATAAACCTGAAATCGTAGATATGAACGAACAATCTCGATTGTTAGTGCAGCCCTTGGGGTGAGCACTGAGATTGAGATATACAGTTTTGTTCAGTTGTGTCATTCTTGTTATATCGTTTGTTTAAGCACAATACGACGTACCTCGCATATTTGCCAGTGCGGTTTAGCTGCATCGTGTATTATAGCTCTAGCAATTATCTTGTTTTTATCATACCGTTTATTGGTTCCAGTTGGCCCGTTGTTATTAATCCATGTTAATGCGTTGCATATCTCATTTTTATCTACGTTTATGCATGATTTATGATTATTGTTGTTGTTTAACTGTTTCATACAAAAATCATAACTTCAATTGTTTACTGAGGGCTGTTGTGGCTGCTATTGGGTACCATGGTAAGTCTCCTGAGTAGTTTTGCAGCACCAGGAGGAAGATCCGCAAGTGGAGCTCGTGAGTGAGGTCGGATGGTTGTTGTCCTGTCAGTTTGGAATCTCTCAATTAGTCTATTTATATGTATTGAAGTCTTTGTCAGTTTTATGTCAGATTTTTTTTTCTCGAGAAGATGTCATGTATATCTGTGTGCTTATTTGGATTTGTTGTTATTTGGTTGGAGTTAGTAAATGTTATTTTGGAGCCCTGTCGGTTTATTTGAACTGTTGTTTGTTAATTGTTAGATTATGTATGGCCAACACTTGCTTGTGACTGTTTATGAATTCATTAGCGTCGTCCTTGAGTCATTTTTATTTTACAGGTATTTTAATTTTTTGATATATTCTACTTACGGGAAAGTCATGTCGAAATATTTCTAAGCCCGAGGTTCATTTTAAATTATTTTTCGTTGTTTTTTTAAACTAATTTCGGTTTATATATTAGTTAATAATAATTCGAATAGCTGGACATCACATTTTAGGCCCCTCCACCATTCGTACGTGAGTTGTATGAATATTCTCGGTAAGTTGTGTGCACAAAAAGTGGGAAATCGGTGGGTATTGTAAAGGGAAATAAATGGATTGATCGGGATAACGATTGTGAGAATAATAAAATTATTGATGGGATCAACTTATTGATAAATTATTGTTCAGGAGCAATAACTGTTCTAGATAGAGAGCGATCAATGTGTTATGTTTCGTTGTAAAAAAATTTTTAAAATCGATTGATAATCAATCATAAAATTGATATCAGAATAATTGTTGTGTGTTCGATTATAATAAATTTTAAGTTCGTCTAATCATTGATTGAATAATTTCCGCATAACTAGAGGTGGTCGGTACGATATATCATACCGAAATGTCGGATACTGTATACCGTACCGAAAATATCGGTATGAGAAAAATGATACCGTTACCGTACCGACTTTTCAGTATACTGAAAAGTCGGTACGCTGAAGTTTCGGTACGGTATCGGTAAAATACCGTCACACCGAAAGTATATATAAAAAAATTCATTCTCTTGTAATTCCAAGGCCAGTGATCACCAATACTAAATGAATCCCTCAAGAAAGTCAAAGAGACCCGGAAAAATATATACAAAACAAATTAATCAAGAGAATAAACAACAACCGCAACATGTGTGGAGATCTAAGATATCAATGAACACCAATAAACTTCAACCGCAACATGTGAGACTTCTCTATTCGCTATCTTTACAACAATGTTTGAGGTTCTGTGATTTCTGAATCCTGTCAGCTTTTTAATAAGTCGAGGCCCAGCATTCAGTCCTTTAGCTAGCTGTAAGGTTAGACGACAGAGATAAGATTTCTCAACAGTTTAAATTCTCAACTATGAGTCGAGTTGCTACATTAAACTTTGATTTGGACTATTCCAACATGATGTGTCCAAACAGAAGTTATATTCTTTATTTTGATACGATATCGATATATATCGTTATACCAAAAAAATACCTTATATTTTTTAAAAATTTATATACTAAGAGTGATAGAATATATTTTTTTTAGTTATTGTGTGATTGAAAATATTTAAATTGAATTGTTTGAACCAATTATAGTTTTTAGTAAAATAGTAAACTTAATATTTTCATTTTTGGATCCAAAAGTTGCATTCTTTTCATAAGCAGTACTGTATAATTTTTAAATGAAATTTTATCATATGTTTGATATTTTTATTCGATTTTTCAACGGAAAATTCATATATTTTATATAGTAAGTATATGTGACTGAATATCATCTTAAAAATAAAAAATAAATAAATAATTGACTGAATATGAAGAGAGATTTTACACGTATGTATTAATGCTTTCTATCTCATATCTCTGTCACTCTTGCCTAAGCAAGAAAAGCTTCGCACTTTGACTTTATCTAATATAATATATTTCTTTTTTGATACTGACTTTTTATANTAAGAAATGCTTGATATTTCAAAATAAGAGTAAAAAAACTTGTCATTTTCATTTGTTTTTGTTTATGTAGATTTTAAGGTATATAATATTTGTTCTATTATAGCTACATTAGCCATGTAAGAAAAATATGTGTCAAATAAACAATAATCGATTATTTTAGTGGCTTTGGTCGAAAAAGACACAAACCTGAGGGAAAAAAAATTCAAATTAGAGGATAAAAACAAGATTTCGACCATCTAAATCCAAAACAAATCAATTTATATGATTAAAATTATAATTTTCCTATATTGCATCATATTTGTTCGATCTTAACACGTCCTAACTATATATTCAACGGCTACAAGAAAAATCACATCATTATAATAACGTGAAAAAATACATTTGGCTCATTTAGGACCACACGATTAAATCTTTTAGATATATATATANTACTGTGGAGCCGCGGTCACTTTTAATAACTAATGACTGGTGCTACCCACCAATTCATTTATTTATTTAAAAAATTACTTTATATAACTATATATTTTAGTTTATTAATAATTCAATAATTTATCAACACATGAGATTTTCAACTAAAAGTACTTATTTATGCAAGAAATTGTACGTCGTCAAAAACTTAAAATAAGTTCTTGCAGATATTATCTAAAACTAATTATAAGTTGATACTTTTTTTTTTTAGGTTGGATTAACTCATGAGTTGATATAGTAAAATATATTTGAGTTGATGTATCACAAAAAATTTAAATATATTTTAAAATTTTTTGAAAAAAAAAAAACATTCTAGTTGAAGAATCATGGATGAAAGGATTTGAAAATATGGATTTCAGATCAAATTAATATTTTATACAGTTCAAATAATGTATATTATAATTTTTATTGTGTATTCGTAAATAGATACGACGAAAATATGAAACGATACTAAGTCAAAAACCATCCGATATTCAAACAATTAAAAATGAATCTATAACACAAAATCGAAATAACAGATTCAGATTTGGGTTTTGAAATCTAAATCTGCTAAATCGTCTCACACAACCACAAGCGTCGAAGAAATATAGATGAATTTTTTTTTTCCCAAAGTCGATTGTTTATAGCCCATCTGAAAAAATCTCAAGTTTAAGATAAGGTAAAATTATAATAATTCTCTCCCCCAGCTAAAAACAAAAAATAATAATAATATTTTTTTTGAAATATTATTTAATTTTTTTGACAAAAATATGAAATCTTTTTTTTAAAATTAGCGTGAACGTCTTCACGTGCAATGCCAATCACATTCTTTATACAAATTATGATTATTCTATCTTTAATTAATTAATTAATTTATATAAAATATAAGTTAGTGTATGTTTTCTTTTGTAGATAAAAATAAAATAATATTATGATGGGTATCTTTTGTTGTAGAAAGGGATTGTTCGAACGATTTTGGCAGACAAAGATAAATTATATATGCACTTTAAGAAATTGATGCTTGTCTATTATTAAAAATGAAAAAGGATTATTATTATTATTTTTTAAAATATAATGAAGCTATTTTATTATATTTAGCACTTTAAAAAATATTGATTGAGATATTGTATAGTTTTAAAAAAATTTGTTTGCAAGTAAAACAACCATGAACAGCTTTCAATACAATTTTTTTCCTAGCGTGTTTCTTTTTAAATTTTTTGTACTTTTTTCAAGAACATTTGTTAGGATCGGTGGAATGTTTAGAAGAGAGTTGAACGAATACTCCCAATTTTTCTTTCTTTTGTTTCGAAAGACGTGCTTCAGAATTTTTTATGAGTCAAAAACTGGTTTCGATCTTTGGAAAGTGCAGCAGAATACGGGCACTTGATGAAACTTAAAGATAGTAGAAGGTGAAGTAACACAATGTTTGTTTCTGGAAGTTCTAAGGACAAAACCATTCTATGTATCCCCTTCTTCTGTTTCCAGAAGCTATCACTAAAAGACTTTGATCAGTACACATTTTGTACAAATCCACTTCAGTAGGACTTACCTTTGCCTACTGAAACTCTTAATATTACAACTCAACACTTTATGAAATTTGATTATGGGAAAGACTCTTTCCACATATTACAAATGCTTCATACTTTGTAGTATATGAATACAATGAAAGAGTGTGTGAACAATGATAACACAGATGATCTTCTGAATATGATAGAACTTTATAGCGTGTGCTATTTTTTGTAGACTTTTAGTATGATAAGCTAGAAGGTATGAATGATTTCGTAATTTTTCAAAAATTGTGTTCGTGAACATATCAAGAAGCCTTTTCATAAACCATCTTCAACGTTCGAATAAGAACGATCCTTTTTACGTTAAGAGTACGTGAATCCAAGAATATATTTCTTATTTGTTTTTGTACCCAAAATGGCAGTGAGCAATTAATGATCTGTATGATTTATTTAGTGGCTTTAAATTTAGTGTACTACTGTGCATAATAACTTCAATAAATAGGTACATCCTCTGATAGATAGTACAAACAAAATAGATGCCATTAATCCCCTTTAATCTGATAGGTTATCGTAAAAGACTAACTTAATTACTATTGCAACAGGTTTTGTACTGCTCCATTTTCAATTAACTAAAAGTCTACTGATATTTCTTCTTAAGGTGTGTTCTGATTTTCCTTAAGATGTATACTATTTCTCGTTTTCTTTAAGCAACACATCATCACAATTAAAAATATCCTTAACAATTACTCCTTTTGTGGTGATGCCAAAACGCAGAAGACTATAGATCAGTCAACAAGATTACAACAAAACTAAGAAATATGAGAACATCAAAGTGTATAATCGATAAATGGAATAATTGTAGCCATTATCAACGAAAAACTTAAAAGATAAACATAGAAAGATGATTTTTGCAGTCCACCCCTCATCATCATTGATTCCTTCATCTTCATTGGCAACTAGATTATGTTCTGTTTCTGCTCTTATTCTTGCATCTTCTTCCCCTTTTTTGGCAGCACAGACCTTAACTCAGTTAATGAATTCAAATAATTGTTCAGTGTGCCACCAATTATGTTATCCAAAGGTCTGAAGAGATTGAGATTAATCGGTCAATTTGGCATCTAAATTTTCAACTTTGGAATCCAGTATTTTAAGGGAATCAGTTGAGCAGATGAAGAAGATATCAGTCCAATTTGAGCTAAAATGACATATTCTTGAGTCTTGACAAATCTTGATTTGAGGCTAGAAAGCTGAATGTCCATTCTGGTCACCTCTTCGCTGATGGATGAGACTTCTTTAGTCAAAAGTTCTTTGAAGAAATTAAAATTAGTTTGAGCACCAAGTTTTTCAAACGAAATATTTTTGACCATGGCAATAATCTTGTTGCAGATGCACTTAAATTCTTTCGTTTCAATTTCTAAAGCAGTTTGATGATCAGATGAAGGAGAATCTGTTTGCATACACCCTCTAAGTTTGATAAGATGAGCATCACGTTCTGATTATTCACTTGATGTGCCAGCTTAATTTTCAGATGTGAGTACCAGAGCAGTAGACAAAGCAATAATGGTTTCTGGTTCAGTGGGTAGTGGAACAATAGCAGTAGAAAATATTTCCATCATTTCTTGTTAATGTTTAGGGGAGAACATTTTTAGATCAGAAAGTACAAATACTTGGACTATGGAGAGGGGATCAGCAGCAACATCAAAATTGGGATCGAAAATTGCGGTGGTGAGTGAGACAATATGTGGAGCAACAATAGCTATCAGATCATCAACAACAGAGGAAGGAGCAGCAAGAGTGACTTATGTATCAACTTCATTAAAAATATAATTAATTACTTCTTCTACTGCGGAGAAATCCCCGACAGAAACTCATGAAGAAGAGTGTTGAACATTAGCAACTTGGACTGTAGCTGGTGAGTGTGCTAAAGAAAGCTATTCGGGAAATAGTCTATCATCATAGGCCAAAATGAAGGTAGTATTCTCAGATCCGGCGTATGATTGAATCGGTCACCAGATAGTAAAGTGTCATTAACTAGCAGATAAACCTATGAGGGATGCTGGCCCTTTCCTCTGTTGGCTTAACCCTGAAGGGTTATGGAATTCCTACATCTTCACTTAAATTATTCTCAATTACTAAGACTGTAATTTCTAAAGTCCCGAGGTCATAAGAAATCTGATTAATGATGCTAGTCCTTTCCTCTATTGGCTTAACCCTGAAGGGTTCTGGAATTCCAACAACAACATCTTCACTTAAATTATTCTCAATTTCTGAGATTGTCATTTCTAAATTCATGAGATCAGAATAAAGCTCATTAATCACTGCTTGATCATGAAAGGCAGTGGGAGCTTTATAGTCATAATTGGACCTTAGAGCAGCAAGTGTCTCTCGAAGCTTTTGAATTTTTACTTGCAGGAATATATAATTTCTTCGGTTCATTACTTCAATGACAGAATCTGTTTTGGTTTTGAAAGCTGATAGATGTTGAACTGCACGGATGAGGACCCAGTCATCAAAGTATGAGATATCCTGCTCAACAGTTATTTCAATTTCCTCCATGTGAAGGTCAATGGTTGTTTGAACAGAGGCTTTGGGGCCTGCAACAACTGGTTCTTCAAGATACGTAAGCATTTTTCCTTTGCCTTTGTCTATTGAAACTAGTTGCTTAAAATCAGAGTGAGTAGATTCTGGTTGCGGATCTCGAATGACCACACCACCAATTGTTCTTGGAGTGATAAGAATAGAGCCGGAGCTTCTAACTATTGATTGTCTTGGTGCTGGAGCAGGAGTATGGATGGATTTTTGTATAGGTGCTTTGGGAGCCCGAGGTACAGTAACGGCAGCAGCAGCAGCAGCAGCAGGCCTGAAAAACTGGAGTAGAGGTAGTTTATCATTTTTTGGTTGGGCTGGGGTGGAGGATAAATCGGACAAGGCTGCAGTTTTTGTGTTGCAGATATATGGTTTGGATCTCTTCTTTGTCGAGGTTGGCTTTGGTAGAGGTTGGGTAGGAGCAAAGGATTTCTTGGAGACAGTTTGTTCAGAATCACTAACCACAGTGAATAGTTTCCTCTTGGTTCTTTCTTGTTTTTAGTAATCTCTTTCTTAGTCCCTATTTCATTTTTAGCTTCAATTAATTTAGGGAAACATGGTTTGGGCAACCGCATTATCAGCAACAATCATGGTAGTTGATGAACCATCTTTATCAGAAGTGAAACCAAAACTAGCATCCTTGAAGAGTTTGTTGATCTGCACAACAAAGCCGGTAATCTTATTCTGGACCATGTCAAATAATGTTTTAAAGAGGACAGATGCCCAATGTACTTTGGTTCCATAATTAGTAACAAATATCACCTGGACCTTTTCCTTTGCCAGTCTGTCAATGGTCCCTACTTTGACGAAGAAGGCTTTGGAGACTATGTCAACTAGTACTTGAAATTCCATCTTCAGTAGTTTCTTGAAGCAAGATGGAGATAACTCTTCTCTGAAGCAAATAAAGACTTAAGAGTAGCATATATATCTTCTTTGAAGATGGCAGGGTAATCAGTAAGCACAAAAATGGGAAGAGAGAAAGTAGAACTAAGCACATCGGCATCAATATGAAGAGTCTTTGCGTCGTCAGAGAAGAAGATATTTTCATCCTCAGTAAGAGAGGTATTCACATAGAAATCCAACAATTGTGTCGTGTAGATGACTGCAGGTGATTCCACAAAGGTATGAAGATCAGATGTCTCCAAGGTTTTAAACATGGCTACTAGATGAGTGTCTTGAACAGTGTACACTGAAGCGAAGTAAATCTGATAAGCATTCAAAGTATATGCATTAGACATTTTTGCAAATTGAGAGGCAAAACAAACGAAAGAGATGTTTGCAGAAAATTGCAAGAATTACATAGAGAAAAACGAAGAGCTTGAAAATGCAAGGGTTACAAAGAAAATGGTAAAAAAGTTGAAATGTGGTTTAGAAGAATATATGCAGTTGTAAGTTGAAACATAAAGACATGTATAAGCATGTTTGCAGTTGATTTTTAAAATTTTGAAAAAGAGGTCTGTCAGTGCGACTAAAAATAAAAATTTTTTTGAATATAAAAGCAGTAGGCTATCCAAACAGTGGTTATTAATTAAAATAGAAAAAATGTGAATATGATACCACATGATAAGATCTACTGAAAAATGATATGTTGAAACAAATCTAGTAGCAAAGCTAAATCAATATAGACATTTTCATATCAATATAACAAATTCTTAATTTGATACATCAAGATTTTATAGAATCTTAACCATATTTAATAATATTCATCCTAAATTAATGCTTAAGATAAATCAGTGAGGCCTTACATATTACGGAAATAAGAAACTTATCCTTGGGTAATAGTTTGATAAAGATGTCTACTACTTATTGATCAGTTTATATGTTTTCCAAACGAATGTCTTTCTTCTGTACATGATCTTTGATAAAGTGGTGTCTGATGTCAATATGCTTGGTTCTGGAGTGCAGCAATGAATTTTAAGTTATGGCTATTATACTCGTATTATCATAGAAGATAGGTGACTTAGAAGCATTTATCCCATAGTCTTTCAATTGTTACTGAATCCAAATAATTTGAGAGCAGAAGCTTCCAGCAGCTAAGTTTTCGGCTTCTGCTATAGAAGTGGCAATAAAAGTCTACTTTTTACTAAACCAGGAGATTAACCTATCACCAAGAAATTGACAGAATCCCCTAGTACTTTTTCTATCCAACTTTTAACTTGCATAGTCTGCATCTAAATAAACCACAAGACTAAAAGTAGAGCCTTTTGGATACCATAAACCAACATTATAAGTATCCTTCAAATATTTCAATATAGTCACAACAGCTATATAATGAAATTGTTTGGGATCAGATTGAAACCTAACACAGATTGATATTGAAAACATTATGTTTGGTTTAATAGTAGTAAGATACAGCAAAGAACCAATTTGACCTCGATACATGGTTGCCTCTATTGAAATTTTTCTTTCATCTTTATCGAGCTTAGTTGAAGAACTCATTGGAGTTGAGGCAACAATACATGTTTCCATGCCAAAATTTTTGAGTAGCTCTTTAGTGTATTTCATCTTGTTTATGAAAAATTTAGGCTCGAGTTGTCTAACTTGTAATCTTAGGAAGAATGTTAGTTCTTCCATCATGCTCATTTCAAATTGATCATGTATCATCATAGCAAATTTCTTACAAATTTTGGGGTTAGTTGACCCAAAAATAATATCATCAACATATAATTATACTAAGAGGATATGCTGATATTTTTTTTTACAAAAGTAAATAGTATTTTACCAACTGTTCCAATAGTGAAGTCATGATTGATAACAAATTGAGAGTGTGTGTCATACCATGACCTTGATGCTTGTTTGAGACCATACAATGCATTATGTAATTTAAAAATATGATTTTGAATTTGATGATCTACAAAACCTTGGGGTTGTTCTGCGTAGACTTTCCTTGCAGTAGACCATTCAAAGAGCACTATTCACATCCATTTGGAAAAATCTAAAGTTCTTGAGAGCTACAAAGGCTAGAAAGATTTTGATGGATTCAAATATGGCTACTGGAGCGAAGGCTTCATCATGTTATATTCATTCTTTTTGTCTGAATCCATAAGCCACTAGTCTTTCTTTGTTCTTGACTAGTGTCCCTTCCTCATTTAGCTTGTTTCTAAATGACCACGAGTTTCAATAACTGACTGATGATTTGGTCTAGGTACCAAAAGTCATAGTTAATTTTTTTAATTGATTGAGATCTTTTGCATTGCTTCAATCCGGCTTGGATAACTGAGAGCTTCATCAATCTTCTTTGGTTCCATATGAGATAAGGCAACAATCATCTCTTCATTAATCATTTGTCAACCAATGAGGGCGGATGGGTCTTGCTCTATTTATAGCTAGGTTCTGAAAAAATGTCCTCTTTATGTGTTTGGACAATATGTTGCTCTTGAATGTCAGCGACATGAGCAAGTTCTGGATATACTAGGACATGTTCTGGATTTTGAAAATTCTTTCCTCTTGGTGTTGTTTCATATTCATTGTCCATATCTAAATGAATAATGTCTAGTCTGCTACTCAAATTAGATATATCAAAATTTTCAAGAACAATATTAAGTTCATCAAAAACAACATGTATAGAAACTTCAACATTAAGAGTTCTGGCTTTAATAACTGCTGAATATCCAAGAAATATTTCAGCAACTGATTTTGAATCAAAAGAATACAGATGACTTTTGCATAATAAAAAAAATTCCAGCATTTTGTTTTGAATCAAAAGCATACAGATGATTTTTGTCATTATTATGCACATAACATCTGCATCCAAATATATGAAAATAAGATAAATTAGGCTCACTCCCTTTTATTATTTCACATGGGGTCTTTTCATGTCTTTTTTTTTTACCATTGTTCTGTTTTGTGTATAAGAAGCAGTGTTGACTGCTTCTGCCTAGAAACGCTCAGATATATCTGCATCTGCAAGCATTGATCTTGCTGCTTTTTTTAAGAGTTATGTTTATTCTCTCAACTACTCCATTTTGTTGGGGAGTCCTAGCTGTAGAATATTGATGTTGTATGCCATGTTCAGTTAAATATATCTCAAGAGTTTTGTTAGCAAACTCAGTACCTCGATCACTTCTAATTCTATTGACTGGAAAAGATTTTTCATTTTGAACTCGCTTTATAATCTTGATTAGATGAGTGCTAGTATGATCTTTACCACTGAGAAATATTCCCATTTAAATATAGAGAAATCATCGACAATAACTAAATTGGACTTCATTCCCCCTAATCTTAGTACAAAGATAGGTCTGGAGATATTCATATGCAGTAGTTCTAAGCATCTTGATGTTGATTTACTTCATTTTTTCTTGAAGCTTGATCTTATATGCAGAACAACCATGATCCTTAACTAAATTAATATCCGGTAAACCGATAACCAGGTTTTGTTTTTTCAGATTGTTGATAGATTTGAAATTCAATTTGTGCCATAACCAATGTTTGTCACTCTAAGATGCCATCAAGCATCTAGGATGAACAGTCAGACCAATATTCCAAAAAACTTTGTAGGTGTTTCCATTTCCGTTTTCTTGAAAAATAGTAGAACTGTGAATAAATATTTTTAACTGTACATGTGTACTTCTAGAAAACTACTGAGTATCCTTTGTCACATAATTGACTAATATTGATTAGATTATATAATAGATTCTCTATCAGAAGTACATCATTAATAATGACATTTCCATGAATAATCTTACATTTACCCACGATTTTATCTTTTGAGTTGTCCCAAAAAGTTATTTTTGGTCCATTACAACTTATTACTTCTGAAAGTAGATTTTCTTGGCATGTCGTATGCCTAGAACATGCATTGTTCAGATACAATATGGAGCTAATTTTTGTAATTCTTTTTTTCATTTCTTGCAATCACAAAGTTTAGTAAATGATATCCAATCTATTTGAGTCCAAAAATGATTAGTCTCTTAATGACTCACATTTGTACAATCCTGAGAGCTTTTGTACTTCAAGTAGCATAAGGGGTGTGTGCAGCAGAGGATTTAATATTATTCTTAACAAAATACAGTTTAGGATGATGTTCTCCTCTGTTGTTCTTGATTTCCACTCTAAATCTCTTTTGAACTGGCTTACAACTATAGTATCAGTAGTTTTTAACTTTTTTTGAGGATTGTGCTACCGAAACTTATCTTTGACTGGATCCAGTGTTCAGATGAGCTTTCATCTTGGGTTCAACATAGCGAAGACGAACATGTCTGCCTTTGTTCATCTAATTTATATGTTTCTCAACTTAAGCATTATGTTTTTTGTGTACATATATCATACTCGATTTATTTCAAGTGAATATTTTTTCCTTTACACATTCAGTTTCGGCTGAGTACTGGTTTCAAACATACTTTCATGGCTAATGAATTCAAGAACAGTTTTGTCTCTGAATTGTTGTGTAGTTCTTGCATCTTTTCTAATGAAATATAAGACTTCTTTCATGTATTCACCAATAGAAACAACTTCTAATTCTCAATCATTAGTTCTTGGTAATCAGAATTTAATCGTTCATTCTCATTTTTTTACCTATTCACTTCGGTTTTATGATAATTTCAATTGCTCTCTCACGAACAGGTGAACTTATTGATTTGATCTACTAAGCCTTGGTTTTCAATTTTAACTTCCTCGAATGATTGAGATAGCTTCAAATACTCTTCAACCATGTCATGCAATGCTTTAACTAAGTCATTAAGTGTAAATTTTTCAGAATCAAAATCAAATACCTCATTAGTACTCGAGGTTGAATTAGTATCTGCCTTGAGACACTGAAATTCTTCAGCATCAATTTCACTGGGTTGGATTTATGACAGAAGACTTAGAACTAGAGTCTGCCCACTTAAATTTTCGGAATTTCTTGTCGTTGTGCTTATGTCCTTTCTTCTTGTAATCATCTTTCTTGGGCTTAGGACAATCGACATAGTTTAACATCTCATTCTCTGGATTGTACTCTCATAAACTTTAGAGCAATTTCTCTGCTGCCATATTATTTGCCAAGAGCTACTAGCTCATTGATAATACTATTGAATCTTTCATCAAAGGCATTTAAAGATTCTCCAACCTTCATTTTAACATTTTCAAATTCCTGCATTGCTACAGAAAATTTATTTTCCTTTGTTTGGTCATTTCCTTCACATATTTGAATCAATTTCTCCCATATTTCTTTTTGATAAAAATACATCTAGATTTTCTAAACGTGTCCTTGTCGAGAGTTTTATAAAGAATATCCTTAGAAACATTGTAAAGGATTACTTTCTTCTTATCATTGCTGATCTATTCGCTTCTGTGTTTTTTCAACATTTGTAGAGCACGAGGTCTTACCACTACAAGGTCTTACTAGTACGAGGTCTTATCATCAACACTCTTCTACCGCAGACAAACATGTGCCTATTGTGACGTAGTGGGTGATCTTCATATAGGAACTTCCTGTGATTGTCGAACCACGAGGTCTTACCACTACATGGTAGAGTGAACGCCTTTGAATCTGACATGCAGTGATGACATGCTTGTTTCCAGCTGTGCTCTAGCCTGATAACATCACGTACGCTGGGAAATGGCTTATTGTCCACATCAACAAAACTTTAAGAGAAATTTTTCTTGGTGTAAATGTCGTATATAATTTGTTATTTGTTTTCGTACCCAAAATGGTATTAAACCATTAAAGATCTGTACGATTTATTTAATATCTTTAAATGATCTGTACAGTTGTACAGAATGACTACAATAAATAGGGACATCATCTGATAGATTGTACAAATAAAACTGTAAGGTCTAAAAAATACGATAACGTAATTCATCTGCATGCAAATCTAGGGAAAATAGAAAATGACTAATTAAATGGTTTTATTGGCATGAATTAATTATGATGTGCGTGGCTACATGTTTAAAATAGGGTTTTCTATTAAAATGCATAAAACTGTGTTTTAAATGTTATTCGAGACACGATCGAGGAACGGAAACCGAGGACCATATAAGGGAAAATATTTTTTTAAATAATTATTTTTTAATTGTTTAACGTGTGGTGTATTTTAAATGAAATTTTTGAAAATGAGGTGTTTTTATATGCCAAGTCATATTTTAAACCGGTAATCGTTTTCGATAAAAATAGGGACTTTTTGATAAGTCGGCTAATATTTTCACAAACTTTTCTTAACAAAATATTTTAAATATTACCTAATGGGCCTAATGGACCTATTATACCCATGTTATTGGGCCTAAACCTTGTCATACTATTTTATATAAAAAAATAAGGCCCTAAAACCCTATCCTACACATACTAAACCATATGCCTCACCCCTCAAAGAGCTACGATTCTTCCTAGCAGCAAACCACTCTGATAGGATCGGCTAGAGGAAAATGAGTGTTTAGAATGGGGGGTTGAATAAACATTCACGGTTTTTTTAACTCTTTATCAAAGGTTTGAATCAGTTTAGTAAGAAACTGATTCTCAAAATCTTGTCAGTCGATCACACTCAGTTAACAGTTAAGTGCGGAATATAACTGACTGAAAGATAGAATATAGTAACTGAAAAACTTGTAAAAAATGCACAAGGTTTGTTTCTGGATGTTCGGAGATTTCAATTACTCCTACGTCACCTCTTCTATCACGAAGAGAGGATTTTCACTAAAAGACTTTGATCAATACAAGACTTTTACAGACCCACTTCAGTTTGGACTTAACAATGCCAAAACTGAAACTCTTAGTTTACAACTCAAATTGCTCGATTGAGAAACTTAGCACAACTGATCTCTAGGGTCAAGTTTTACAGTAATCACAATGTGCTAAAGTGCTCGAAAGATAACCTGACAGCTATGAATGTATATGATAAGTGTGAACGTAAGTTTCAGCAGAGTAACAGTAAGAAAGATAGCTAATTCACTCTTCGCAACTGATTGTAAAGTTTCGTATTTTCTATAGCTGCTTCTCTCTGCTATTTATAGGCTTCCTTCCAACGGTAATATTGAATGCGGTTTAAAATTTCTATCCGTTGATGTGTCACGTCAAAATTCCTCTGTCAATAGTACAGTGCGCCTTTTCTGTAATACGGCGTTCCCACTAACAGTTGCAGACTGTTGTATTATTTGTCGGTGGTCGTTTTCAACTGATGACGTGTCCAGCTGAAATATCAGCTGAAAGGTAGAAGCTGATAAGGTTCACAACTGCAATCAGTTGATTGCGCGACCAGTTAGTATATCAGTTGGTCAGATAGTTGAGTTGATGGATTCAGTTGAGGCGTCCTATTATGTTTAATTTATATGATCAGTTAATTCGATCTTTTAGCTCTTCAGTTTGTCAAACATCCGAAACTTTATTTCCAACAATTTCCTCCTTTTAGGTGTTTGACAAAACTAAACAAATAATAACTGATCAACTGAGCTCATAGTAGATAAAATAAGATCTTGAACAACTGAACTTCTTAATAGATAGTTCTCTCAGTGTACAAATTTGTACAAAGAATGAAAGAGTACAATAATCTTCAACTGCTAAACGATCTTCTGTGAGACTTCTTCTCTATGTCTTGTTGTTGCTGTTGAGCTTTAGCTTTAATATCTCTCTTCCCCCTTTTTGTCAAACGCATCCATCTTGTTAGATAACTTCCGAACATCGGTTGATAAGATCTTAACAGTGGTGGCTACGTCTGAAACTGCATTGAGCATAGTAATTTGCAGCAAGTCTATCTTTCTGGAAACAGTTGTCTCCAAAAAGTCAACTCGTTTGCCAATTGCATCTTGAGTCAGGGAAAGACTTTCAGTTATACCTCTGTTCTTTTTTATTTCATCCAATGTAAGAGAGAGAGAGGTCACGGTAGCTTGAATTTGTTTCAGTCTCCCAGAATTGAATTCATTTGATGAATTCAACTTTAAAGTATGAGCAAGCTGAGTAGATTGGATGTCTAAAATGGCGGTCATCATATTTGACAGGTTGTGATGGATGGCCTGAATCTCTTCTAGAACTGAATCAATATCTATTGAAGGATGAGGAGATAGAGGTCCAGATGTCCTTGGTTCCTGTTCTTTGGTAGCTTGATCAAAGACCACCAGAGTCCTTTCAATGACTAGAGTTTCTTCAGTACCATTTCTTGAGCATCTTCTACACGAGCTTCCTGGGGAGGAGAAGAAGTGGAGATTTGATCAGTTTGAGAGTCAGCCGGTTGTTCAGTTGAGTGATCAACTGGCTCTTCAGTTGTTTGAATAGTTGGTTCGTTAGCTGACACTTCTTCAGTTGCAGTTGAGTTTCGTCAGGTGGTTCAAGAAATGTTTGTTTAGTCATAACAACTGACTGAATTGGATGCTCAGTTTCTTCAAGAATGGCCATCTCAGTAGGTTCTTCAGGCAAAACAGCTTGAACAGCTGGTTCTTCAAAAGTAGAATATTCTGGTTCCTCAGTTAAGGTAACATCTTCAATTGATCTGGATGTTTCTAGCTGAATATCAGAGGTGAGTGATTGGATGACCTCATCAAGATTTGCCAATGATGAATCAGCTTCTGAATAAAGCTTTGTATCAGCAGTTGAAGAAGTAGGTGCTAAAGATGATGAAGGTTGAGCAACTGAAGTGGAGGGGCAGTTGCTTGATGAGAAGATTCAGCAACATTTTCCTTGGGGGGTTCTTGAACTGATTCCTCAGCTGGATCTTCTGATGATGAGTCTTGGGAGGCTTTTGGAAAGACCATTTCTTGACCAATTTCCCAATTTTTTTATCTCCATCTACAATGAGAGAAGATCCGAGTCCAGTTGGTCATGCACAGCTTTGTCATTGTATGCAGTTGAAATGGTAGGATCATAGTTCAGTTTCAGTTGAGCCACTATCTTCTGTAGCCTTTTAGCTCTCAGCTGATTGAAGAAGTAGTTCTTCCGCCCCAGTGCTTGAACAATGGTAGATGCTTTAACTACCCTCAACACAACATTTTCCATCGCAATAAATTTCTTCAGTTTGGATTTTCTCTGAAGCTCCTTGGCGAAGACATCCATTCTGAATCTTACCCATTCATCGTAGGTCTTGAGCTTATTGGCTGAAAATTCATTTAACTCTTCCCAGATAAGATCAATGTGTGTTTGGATGACATTTGTTGGAATGGGCTCTTCTTGCAATTTGCCCTTGCCCTTAGAGTCAACCAAGGCATGAGGAATGCTCAACCCTGAAGTAGTTGCATCAATTTGTTCTCTGATCACTAGCCCCTTTGGTCTTGCAGGAGGTAGAGGGGAGTAACCAGTGATAGTGATTAGTGGAGCCTTCACTCCAGCAAGTTTTTTTTCACCTGATTTGGTGACCTTTGTCTTCGATAGAGCAGTAGATAAAGGTAACCGATCCTCAGTTGAGGCTTCAGCTGGAATAGCTTTCAGTGGAATAGCCTGAATAGGTTGTTGGGCATTCGATTGTTTCAATCGTTCAGTTGGGACAGCTACTAGCTTGGTTTTTTGAGTTCTTGGCTTCTTGGCAATTTTAGGAGATGGTGTCTTCTCAGAATTTGATTCAGTGATAATCAGTTTCCTCTTTGCCATCTTCAGCTGAGCCAGAGTTTTTGCCTTTTTGACTGATTTGGGAGCCATCTGTTGCGTCCCAATCTCTTTTTTCACTTTCAAAAACTGCTCATGAGATATGTCCAGTTTCTGCTTCTGTGGCTGGACATTCTTAGCATTGAAAACTTTGAATTTGGATGATTTCTCAGCAGTATCACCCACTAGTCCCTTCATTTTCAGTAGAAAACTGATTTGCACGGCATATCCCCGTGACTGCTTTGTTGACTGAAGCATATTTATCAGAATAGTGAAAATAATATGCCTCCAGTTCATCTTCTTTTCATCCATGATCACCATCATGACTTGAAATTTTTCCAGAGTAAGGGCAGCAAATGAACCAACCTTAGCTAGTATCCCCTTGGCTGAAATATCGGCCAGCAGTTGAATTTTTGGCTTGAGCTCTTTCTTGGGATCCAAAACTTTGATTTTCCGACCATCAGCTGATAGAATAGACTGCATCTCTTCAATATCGGAGGTTTTCACCTCAGAGAAATTGATAAGCCCATCAGTAGGCAATTGAAACAGTTCGCAAAAAGATTCTTCAGAAATGATCAGCAACTGACCATTGACAGTAGTAGCGACGTTTCCATCAACAGTAACGTAGCCATTAGAGTAGAAGTCATGAAGCTCCTTCGGATAAATTTCCTGAGAGGATTGGCCCAAAAATGTCTTTAATCCAACTGCTTCTAATTTTAGAAATACGTTCTTGGCATCGGCATCATTGACTGATAGAACAGATTCAAAGTTGACAGCCATAGCATTCAGAATATGTGCGGGAACTTGGTTTGCCATTTCTGAGAGTTAAAGAATCTGAAATTTTGCAAGATAAAAGCTCTGAGTATGAATTTGATTTGAAAAGTAATGGACGCGTAAGGAAGAACTGAATTGGAGCGAGGAAATGTACATATGTAAGTGACTGTTCAATTTTCTGGACACGTGTCAGTCCACGGAAATTTGAATAAAAACGTGTGTGCAATTTTAAATGGTTCAAATGGGTCCACGTTTTAAAACTCTATTCAGCATTTAATGCAAAAAATAACAGTCAAATCACTTGATTTGGAATAAAATACGATTAATTAGTTAACTTATATGAAAAGATTGGTTTAATTATCAGCTGAACGATCAGTTGTGAGACTGAATCATTTTAGATGAAAATTCACTAACTACTGTATTCTCAGTTAACCTCTTAAAATCGAGATTCCCCTTTAATAAGTTCATGTCTAAATTGGAAATCTAAACAACAGTTAATATAACGAGTAAGTAATGAAAAAGAATCTTATGCTCAGAAGATGAATCGTCCAGTGTAATGATTGCGTCTCTTCAGTTTCCTTGGGCTTTGGCTATAAGTAGACATGACATGGTTAATCACAAATTATCATCAAGCAAATATCAATTCAAACGCTAATGGCAGGAGCAAGTGGTTCAAAGAGTCCAGATATGGCTGAAGCTTTTATGCAGTCAGCTATGGAGGCCAGAAAATCTGCAATAGAAGATGAAGTATGTGAGAAGATTCTGCATTACTAGCTAAAGCTTCAGGACCTCCAATCCTTCCAGCAGGAGGGATTAGTTGCTAACTCCAGACGGTTAGCAACTATGAGGAAGTATCAGCGATGTTTTCGCGTTGTTGATGAGGTGGACATCTTCCCTGACGAAGGTGTCTACCTTCTGATGCTGATCAAAAAAAGGATGACTCTGAAAAAAATTGCTATTTCAGAGGGCTTCCTAAAGACTTCCGCTGGGAAAGTAGCCAACTGGCTGTCCCAGTGGAGGTCTGCAGTAAAAAGAGAAATAACCAATGTACGCATTGCTTATCATAAATAAAATGTTTATTTTGGTTTATCGTTGTCTTTTACTTATTCGTAGCACTAACTGGCATAAACAGATAACTAACTGAAATGATATGAACTTGCAACTAACTGACTGATAAACAAGCAAAATGATAATAACTATGATATAATCAAGTTAAATCAATTAAACAAAGTATATTGTGAAAGTAAGAAAACTTAGTCTCGGGCAATGGTTTGATGAAGATGTCAGCTGCTTGTTGTTCAGTTGAAACATACTCCAGTCTGATGGCTTTCTTCAAGGCAAAATCTCTGATGAAGTGAAGTCTGACATCTATATTCTTGGTCCTTGAGTGAAGAACTGGATTATAAGTGATAGCAATCGTGCTAGTATTGTCACAAAATATGGGCGATTCTTTGGCAATAACTCCATAATCTTTCAGTTGTTGCTGGATCCAGAGCAAATGAGCACAGCAGCTTCCAGCAGCAAGATATTCTACTTCAGTTGTGGAAGTAACTATGGATGTCTGCTTCTTGCTGAACCAAAAAATCAGTCGGTCTCCTAGAAACTGACATAATCCACTTGTACTTTTACGATCAAGCTTACCTCTACATAATCTACATCTGAATATCTAACTAAATCGAAAGAAGAGTCTTTAGAGTACCATAACCAAACATTTGGCGTGCCTTTAAGATATTTTAAAATATGTTTGGCAGCTGAAAAATGCGATTACTTAGGGTTTGCTTGAAATTTAGTACAAATACAGACATCAAATACAATACAAGACGACTAGCAGTACCTATTAAACCTCTGTAGAGTGTCGTCTCAACTGATATTCCCCCTTGAACAGTGTCCAGTTTTACAGATGAGCTCATGGGAGTACTTGCAGCTGAACATGATTCCATGCCAAATTTCTTAAGCAACTCCTTCGTGTATTTAGCTTGACTGATAAAAATACCAGTCTCCAATTGCTTCACTTGCAGTCCAAGGAAAATTGTTAGTTCACCCATCATACTCATTTCAAATTTATCATGCATCAACTTAGCAAATTTCTCGCATAATTTGGGGTTAGTTGACCCAAATATAATGTCATCAACATAAATTTGAACAAGTAGAATATAATCATTCTTAGAAAATTTGAACAACGTCTTATCAACTGATCCAACAGAGAGATCGTGATCAGTTAGAAATTTTGAAATAGTTTCATAACAAGATCTTGGAGCTTGTTTAAGACCATATAAGGCTTTGTTCAAATGGTAGACATGAACAAGAAAGTGATGATTGATAAAACCTGGAGATTGTTCAACATAGACTTCTTCTTGTAGCTGACCATTCAGGAATACACTCTTTATGTCCATCTGGTAGACTTTAAAATTCTTGAATGATGCATAGGCAAGGAATATTATGATTGCCTCCAGTCTTGCAGCTGGTGCATATGTTTCATCATAATCAATTCCTTTTTCTTGCCTGTATCCTTGTGTTACTAGTCTTGCTTTGTTGCGCACAACTAAACCATCTTCGTTCAGTTTGTTCCTGTATACCCATTTTGTACCTGTAATAGTTTTTGAAACTGGTCTTGGAACTAGGTTCCAGACATTGTAATGGGTAAACTGATTTAACTCTTCTTGCTTAGCGTTTATCCAGTTAGGGTCAGTAAGAGCTTCATCAGTTTTCTTTGGTTCCAGGAAACAAAAGCTGAATGAATAAATAGATTAAGCATTTGATTGCGAGTTTTTACCGGATCCGATGGATTACCTATTACAATTCTGGAGGATGTGATTTCTTCTATCTGTACTATGTATTTGTTGCATCCAAGTTAGCAACTGCTTCAGTTTCCAACTGAGTATTTTCTTCAGTTTCAGTTGCTGCCGTATCAGTTGGTAACTGAATATTTTCAATAGGCTCTACCAACTGATTATCAAAAGCAGCTTCTTGTTCAACTAGTTGATCTAACACTTCTGGTTCAGGTGTTTGAAGGATGTTTCGATTAATATGATTTTATTCTTTATTATCATCATCCAAACTGATATCTGTAAATCTATCAACTGGATCAGTTGGCTTATCAGTTAGTACAGATTCATCAAAAACAACATGGATAGATTCTTCAACATTTAAAGTGTTTTTGTTGAAGACTCTATAAGCTTTACTAACTGATGAATATCCAAGAAATATTCTCTCAGCGGATTTAGCATCAAAAGCTTTTAAATGATTTTTACCATTATCGAGTATAAAACATATGCAACCGAATATTTTGAAATAAGAAACCACACTTTTTTTCATGCCAGATCTCATAAGGTGTTTTCATATGATTCTTATTAATCATTGATCAGTTCCGAGTATAACATGCAGTGTTTACTGCCTCTACCCAAAATATTTGAGAAATACAAGAATCAGAAAGCATTGTTCTAGCAGCTTCTTTAAGGGTCTGATTTCTTCTCTCAGCTACACCATTTTGCTGAGGTGTTCTAGCTGCTGAAAGTTCATGCCTAATTCTAGTATTTCCTAAAAAATTTGAAAGAATTTTATTGACGAATTCAGTCCCTTTGTCAGACCTGATTCGATCAATTCAAACTGATTTTTCATTTAATAGTCTTTTGAAAAGCTTGATCAGTTGTGCAGCAGTTTGGTCTTTGGATTTGAGAAAAATAACCCAATTAAATCTTCAAAAATAATCTACAACCACCAAGGTGTATTTCATTCCCCCTAAACTCATTACGGATATTGGACCAAAAATATCCATATTTAACAGTTCTAAGCATCAAGAAAAAGATTTACAACCCTTGTTTTCATAAGAAGATCTTACTTATTTACCAAACTGACATGCTGAACAAATTTTATCTTTGGAAAAATCCATTTTGGGCAAACCAGTTACAAGATCATGATTACTCAGATATGCAATAGATTTAAAGTTCAGGTGGTTTAGTCTCTTATGCCACAACCAGTTCTTAGATGATTTGGAAGCAATAAAACAAACTGGTGCATAAGGTTGATCAGTACAACTGACTTTGTAAGTGTTCCCACAACGTGTGCCAGTTAGAATGACCTCATCAGTTGAATCTTTGACTGAACATGAATGTTTGTCAAACTGAACTGAGAATCCATTATCTCATAACTGACTGATGCTAATCAAGTTATACTTAAGATTCTCAACTAATAAAATATCTTTAATGGAGAAGTTACCATGGATAAGCCATCAAGCATTTGACTTCTTCTTCCTCATCACTTGAACTGCATGAGGTTTCAGGCTCTGACTCTTCACTGTCAGTTTCTGTCCACTTAGATTTGCTTTCCTCAGCTAAAAGTACCTCATGATTCTTTTTGAATGTCTTTTTGTCATCCTTGGTCCTTCTTTTGTGCTCATAGAGCTTTTTCCTTCTTTCAGCTGAACCTCGGCTGTCCTTCTTTGGCTTATGACAGTCTGCTATGAAATGACCAGCTTTGTAAGAGTTGTAGCAAGTATACGGTTATTCTTTGGAGTTGTTTCTCTGATATTGCTTCTGAAAGTTTCCTTGATTCTTCCTCATAAACCTTCCAAACTTTTTGACAAACAATATCATCGCATCATTACTCAGCTGATCGGCAGATTTGTCAACTGAACCAGTTGGTTCCAGTCTGACAGCAGTTAAAGCAGTTGTAGCTGCTGGTGTTGAGGGTTCTCCTTCTCTAGTCTGCATCTAAAACTCATAAGCCTTCAGATCAGCAAACAGGTCATGGAGCTCAACCTTGTTTAGGTCCTTTGACTCCCTCATCGCCATGGTCTTAACATCCCACTCCTTGGGAAGACCCCTGACAACTTTCAGTGCAACCTATTTGTAGGAATACACCTTTCCAAGTGCATTTAACTCATTGATAATGCAACTGACTCTTTCGTCGTATTCATGCATTGATTCTCCAGTTTTCATCTTGATGTTATCAAATTTTTGAACTACAACTGATATCTTATTCTCTTTAGTCTGCTCAATTCCTTCACACAGTTGTATCAGTTTCTCCCATATTTCCTTAGCTGTTTTGCACATTTTGATTTTACTGAACGTGACTTTATCCAGCGTTTTATATAAGATATCTTTCGCCACATTATCCAAGTTGGCTTTTCTTTTATCCTTAGCTGTCCATTCTTCTCTGGGCTTTTCTATTCGATTAGGTGCCCCGTCAGTTATGGCAACAGCTGTATTGGCTTTCAATATCTTCATAGGTCCATCAGTAATGACGTACCACATATCGTCATCTTGTGCAGCTAGGTGAGCCGGCATTCTGATTTTCCAGTCATCAAAGTCTTCTCTGGAGAACATAGGAATCTTGTTGAATGAAGTCATAATGATCAGTTTCGTGGAAAAGAATATTCAAGGACAAGATCAAACTTGCTCTGATACTACTTGATAGGATCGGTTAGAGGAAAAAAGTGTTTAGAAGGGGGGTTGAATAAACACTCACGGCTTTTTTAGCTCTTTCTCGAAGGTTTGAATCAGTTTTGTGAGAAACTGATTCTCAAAATCTTGTCAGTCGATCACAGTCAGTTAACAGTTAAGTGCGGAATATAACTGACTGAAAGATATAATATAGTAACTGAAAAACTTGTAAGAAATGCACAAGGTTTGTTTCTGTAAGTTCTGAGATTTCAAGTACTCTTACGTCACCCCTTCTATCACGAAGATAGCATTTCCACTAAAAGACTTTGATCAATACAAGACTTGCACAGACCCACTTCAGTTTGGACTTAACAATGCCAAAACTGAAACTCTTAGTTTACAACTCAAATTGCTCGATTGAGAAACTTAGCACAACTGATCTCTAAGATCAAGTTTTACAGTAATCACAATGTGCTAAAGTGCTCGAAAGATAGCCTGACAGCTATGAATGTATATGATAAGTGTGAGCGTAAGTTTCAGCAGAGTAACAGTAAGAAAGATAGCTAGTTCACTCTTCGCAACTGATTGTAAAGTTTCGGTATTTTCTATACCTGCTTCTCTCTGCTATTTATAGGCTTCCCTCCAACGGTAATATTGAATGCGGTTTAAACTTTCTATCCGTTGATGTGTCACGTCAAAATTTCTCTGCCAATAGTACAGTGCGCCTTTTCTGTAATGCGGCATTCCCACTAACAGTTGCAAACTGTTGTACTATTTGTCGGTGGTCGTTTTCAACTGACGACGTGTCCAGCTGAAAAGTAGAAGCTGATAAGGTTCACAACTGACTGCGCGACCAGTTAGTATATCAGTTGGTCGGATAGTTGAGTTGCTGGATTCAATTGAGGCGTCCGATTATGTTTAGTTTATATGATCAGTTAATTCGATCTTTTAGCTCTTCAGTTTGTCAAACATCCGAAACTTTGTTTCCAAGACACACACACGCACCCACAGTTTTGAATGGAAATTCACACAAGTTTGGAAGAAAATCAGCAAGGTCATCCCTACGTCGACGTTCTTCACATCTCAACTCGTTTTTCATGCGTAACAAATGCAAAGACACGCTTTAATCTCTTTTTTCTCATCTATCACACCACAATATATGTTTGATGCATGTTTGCATGAAAAAATATGAACCCTTGTATTATTGTCGTTTTTATACTATAATATGCCAAGAACTCAAGTTTTTATTATTTAAAACTCTTGCTATTGATGCATGAAGGGGCTGCCATGGTAGGGCTGTGAGAAGGGGTGTTTTTCAACATGTTTAAGGACCCTTAGATGCATGTTTAAAGGTTGGACAAAGAGGGTGATGAAAATGGACGAAAATTGGGGCTAAGGAAGACTAGGGTTTCAAATTTTTGTGGGGTTTGCTTCATAGGTGCTGGCAGCTGCTAGATGCTGTTAGGGCTCGTCCAAGGGTATCAATAAGGCTGAGCCATGATCCTAGGTAGGCTGCACGACGGCTGGTTCAAGGGCTAGGGGCTGGGAGCGAAGGGCACGAGGCGTATGGCTTGTGGACGAAGGGTTGAGTGGATGCGGCTTCTAGGCTATGTAGGCTCGGTCCAGTAGGGTTCTATGGTAGCTGCATCGTTGCTGGTCCGAAGGCTAGGGCCTGGTACGCAAGCTGGACGTCGCACATGGCTCCTAGGGCACGGCTTGAAGGGCTGGGCATGGTTGGGGTGCTAGGCCTGGTCCAGTAGGTTGTCAAGGGCTTGAGTAGTATCCTAGGGTCGATGGTTTGGGGCTGGGCAGGATGGTTAGGGCTTAGGCTTGAAAAAACTCATGGTATGTAAACTAGGGTTTTCGAAAAGAAAGGAACAAAAGTTCACTAGGTGTCCTAGGCTGGTCCAAGGTTTTGATGGGTTTGAATTGGGTTGTAAATGGTATAGTTAGGTGTTAATAAGCTTTGGTTCAAGTTTTGTAAGGTTTGGTTAAGTTTCGAGTCCACACGAGTCAAAACCGAGATGTACGTCTAACTTCAAAATGAATTGAGAAATTAGTCGATAAGCTTAAGTTTACATCTAAGAAATATTTATGAGAATATTTTAAGGTGCTATGTTAAGTTTGGAATGATTTGGGTCGTCGTTTTAAGGTCTAAGGATAAATTAGGAAAGTTAGGGTTTCAAGGGCAAAACAGTTATTTTACACCTGAAA
This sequence comes from Primulina huaijiensis, assembly GCF_012295235.1. Classification (NCBI taxonomy): domain Eukaryota; kingdom Viridiplantae; phylum Streptophyta; class Magnoliopsida; order Lamiales; family Gesneriaceae; genus Primulina; species Primulina huaijiensis. The sequence goes on along the minus strand of NC_133309.1, from coordinate 20,729,288 downwards.
AATGTTAGACGTCCTGGCAGTGCCCTGAATGCTGTAATAAATGTTAAAATTTTTATTTCAAATGTTTATGGAATTTTATGATGAAACGTTAATGCTAAAAAATATGTTGCATGCTTGGTTTAAAAGAAAAATGATTTATATGTACATGAATTTTTATAAGTGATGGAAATATGAAAAGTTGAAGGAAGTGAAGTGATTGTGACTAATACGATGATACAATATATATAAGGCCAATGGTCAGTTGATGGGTGAGAGTGTCGCTGATGTCCCCGCCGCCCGATACCATGGTAATACGTAGATGGATCCATCGACCTACAGGTAATACGAAAGTCACAATTGAGGATCTTAATTCAACAAAAAGGGAAACGTATACGTATATGATGAAAGAAAATATGATATGATATGCTGAAAGGAAAACGTTAAAGTTTATGTTCATGAAAAGCTAATTTATTAAAAGTAGTTTTACTATTGCTTGTGAATGTATATATATTACTTGCTATCATGGTTAATGTTTGTTAAGTCAATAGACTCACTAGGTGTGATCGATGTAGATGAGCTTGATAATAATGGAGGTCTTGATGATTGATCTTGCTGGACTGAAGGAGCACATAACCCGAGGACCGTCACTAGTTTTTCACAAATAAACTTATGTTTAAGATTTAAGCTACTTTAAAGATTTTATGACTTATAATGCTTTTGAGATGTTTTTGAGATGATGTTAGAGTTAAGTTCATTTGTGAAATAATGCTAGTTTAGGTCGGTTGACGTTTTACGACTTTATGTTTGGAATTACTTTCTTTTGGATTTTCAAATAATAGTTGGTTGGTTTATTTTTAAATGGTGCAAAGTATTCATATTTTAAATGATTAATGTTTCGGCCGAATGAATTAGAAAGAAAAAAAATTCTAGTACTTTTTAAGAAAAAAGAATAGTTGACGTTTCAAAAACGGACGTCACTAGTCCTCTTCTAAAGATTATGCAATTTGATGTAGTCTGATAGGTTATCGCAAGATACTAACTTAAAGACTGTTGCTTCTGGTTCTGTACTTCTCCATTCTCAGTTAGCTAAAAGTCTTATAGTATTTCTTCTTGAGGTGTGTTCTGATTTTTCTTAAGATGAATACTACTTCTGATTTTTTTAAGCAGGAACCAACACCACCACAATTAAAAATATCCATGTCAAAATTAATTTTTTGTACTTTTGCTATTATTAAAATTTTATTTTCGTTATTTAAAATTTTTAATTAGAACCGCTATATAAAAACCGTTTTCATTTCTTATATATATGTTCAATATGATAATAAAGTATTAAAATTAAATACATAACCATATATTTTCGCCACGCGTGGATTTGACTCGGTTACTTAGCAATTTGAAGAAAAAACAATTTGTTCTGTGAGGAAAAAAACAAAATTTTATCGGTAAAAATTATAAGATTATAACGATTCAACTTATATATATTAAATTGCACAGTCGTCCAAGTGAAACAGTTCTACTGTTCTCCTAAATAACATAAACAATCATCTAACAATCATCATCTCCATAATTGTTTTACCCTACGATTGAAGGTTACTGTTGAATATGTGAAATTGACTCAGACGCCAAATATAAAAATTATGATCAAGTATTTTTTGACGTACAAAATGTATATCTTAACAATAATAATTCAACTCAAATATTTTAAAACGTTCAATAACCGTAGTGATACACTTCCATTGCTTTCGTAGTAATGTGAAAGTTGCACACATTGAACGAAGTGCTCCAATTTACAATTTCCATGCAAAAACTGAGAAATTTGGATTTTGATATTAAATGCACTCTATCAATTAACAGTTACATCTGAGGCTGCTCTCCCTTAAAAATTTCAAAGAAGGCGGCCAATATTTATACCATTATCCTTACAACAACGAAAAGTCATAAATTGGAAAATAATAAATATTGATGGGATCAATGACTGTCATAATTTGAAAAATAATCGGAACTGATGCGTTTTCCACTTCATCAAAATTTATAGAGTAGTAAAATTTGATTTTTGCACCAACTTTCAGGAATGAGGTATGCTCTAGGAACACAACATGATGAGAAACGTATTGTAAAACTGAGTGTTTTAATTTCCGCTATATCAAAATTTATAGCTCGTGTTAACAGTGTAACTGCAATCTTTTGAGTAATATAGTAGCCAAATCATCACGCATCAATTGATCTCTTAGAAGGACAATTATTACACTCAACAATTGTAATCCTTAAAATCTATGAGAACCGGGTATATGATCTTAGCTCTGATAACAATGGTAAGAATGAGTGTTTATCGTTTTCTCAAATTATACAGTTTGTCATAACGGTACAACTCTAATCTTTTAAATTGTACAATAATCTAAACAACATGTTTCGATTGTTTTCGTGACATGATAATAACTTAACAACACACATAAGTTTTGACTAACTAATGAAAACAATGAATTCCATTTTGGCTTTGCATCATAACCTAGAAAAATACATAAAGCAGGCTGAGGAGAGTTTAATACATTCTACCTATTTGTAGAATAAAAGCATATGCAGAAAATTTTTGTAGATTATAATTATATGAAATCGTGATGTAATTTTGATTTTCTTAAAACACTCACCATCTTATCAAGCTAACCACAGAGTTTACTATATTATAATATCATTTTTATTTTTATTTTTATTTTTATTTTATTTTTCTCCTAATTTTTTTTAAAAAAAATACTTTATTTTTTTTATTTTTTATGTGTGTGTGCGCGCTAAAAGGTGACACGTACGAGATCTTTTTTGATTTCCCAATATATTCCAAGTGGTCCCTGTAGAAAATGATTTAACATGAATGGTAAACAAGAAGATGCGTTTGTTTTTGTTCTTCGTGCCAAAGGAAATAATAATAATAATAATAATTATTATTATTTTTATTTGATAAATTTTTTAATTTGAGAATTTAGAGCATATCTTTATCATTTTATACTGTACAACAGTAATTTATTTTAACTTAAAATTTTTCCCAGATATAAAAATAATCAATTATTATCTATACTATTATAACATAAAGGGTGTCTTATAAAAATAAAATAAAATAAAATAAAATAAAGGGGTTTAGAATAACTGTTAGTTATATCTATTAAAAATTTTCCCAGATATAAAATAACAATCAATTCAAATGTTATTAATTTTAGTACAAAATTAAATATTTATATTAAAAATATTATTTTGAATGACAAATATTTTAAATTAATTACTATAGAAAGTAGATTGTAAAAGCATTTCTAAATGACTAATATATTTAACTGCAATGTAAAAACTTTAATCAAATAATTTCTGTAATGGAATTTTTATTGTTTAATCGTATATGTATGAAAAAAATATATTTTAAATTATAATTATTTTTTAAAAAAATAATTAATAAGTGAAATTTTATTATTTAAGATTAAAAAATGTATTGTTATATTAATACTTTTGAAATTTAAGTTTAAATTTTGTATGGAAAAAATCTGTCATAATTTACTATGTATAATAAAAATTTTAGTTCTTTAAGATTAAATTAAACAATATTATTTTCTCAAAATATTTTTCCAAAATTCACTGCTCACTCCATTTGATACGAAAATTATAGTTTAGGTTATTAGGTATTTGCGCATGTTTTCGCTCTCACTTTATCCGCACAAATTAATAGTGATGGAATTTCGTTTTCTTTTTCATTTTCATATATTTTTTTTACCACGAGTACTGATCAAGACAAGTCATTTTTATTTTGGATATATTTAATGTTAAGTTTAATAACCTTAAATTTTGGGCATGCCAAAAAAAAAAACATGGAATTGTTTCAGGTCAAAATGTTATTCTTATGTAATTACAATACTCTAGCCGCTGGACAAGTTAAATAGTTCATATTCTATCAACAACTCAAGCTTCAAACATCATCATAAGATCATTACTTGTATATGTTTACAACCGCAGTACTTTATCAAAGAAATACTCAGAGTTTGGCAGTTAAACTCTAATCGATCAGACATTAACAGATCAAGATAGATAAACAACTCAAGTTGTTCAATTACTATCAGAAAATGCCAAGCACGGTATTCTACCAACTCCCGATTAACATAAATGTTTTATAAAATATCAAAAGTCAATCAATTTTCAGAAGCTAAAAGAGTCAAAGCCTTAAAAAGCAAATAAGCGTTTAATGCAGCATACTATAAAGAGATGTTGACAATACCAATCTATCGGAAGATAGTACAAATGATCGTTGGTAAATTTTCCGATCATTGCAAGAATTCAGATATAAATATTCCGATTCAGAACTTCATAACAACAAAGATCAACAAGTTTCAAGCTTTCACAATCTAAAATATACAAGATCTTGAGCATCACACTTATTCTTTCTTAGATATCAAGTTGTTCACATAGCATAAGCCTATTTGTTCATATCAGATCACCAATGATCAACTTGCGCCACCTTACCAACTCTAGCCGCTCAAAGCTAACCATTGAAAATTTTGTTGTTTCTGGTGAACTAGGGGTTCTTAAATAAACCAGAAACTGTTTATTGAGATGTTACTAAGAGTTTCGACTTAGGCAATGTGATAAGTCCTAGACGAAGTGGGTTTGTTTTGTACTGTACAAGAGTTGTATAAATTAGAGTCTTTCACAGTATTCCTTCTTAAGTGGAAGAAGAGATGACATATGAGTTGTTTTCTTCAAACATCCATAATATCTAGTATGTTTAAATTATGCACCTAATTCAGTCTTTATTTATATAGACGTTGAGTTGATTGCTTGCTTATAATGAATACATTTATATATCACTAGTTTAGTCGGACCGTTTCTGTACTTAAACTATTTTTAGTGGTCTAGTAAATTCTAGCCGTTCAAGAAAAATATTTAACAGTGAATAAATGTTAAAGTCGGCTCAAGTTTGGAAAATTATTTTAAAATAGTTTATTCACCTTCTTTTAAACTCTATTTTAATCCTAACAAGTGGTATCTGATAAGGTTTTCTTAAACTTTGATCTTCATATATATTCATGACATATTTTAACAAAAATAAAATGTTTTCAAAAGTAGAATATGATGATTGAAAAATTTGTGTGCAGGCACACCTGGCTGCACATGATGATAACGAATGGTACGTCATTACGGACGGTCAAATGAAGATTGTGAAAGCTAATACAACCATAGCAGTATTTGAGGATGCTCCGCTGATGGTGGAGAAACACCAGTCGAAGTGGACAGCAGAAGACAAGAAGAAGACCAATCTTGCTAATGCGGCCAAATATATATTTTATAATATTCTTGATAAAAACATGTTCAGTAAAAATAAAACTTTCTCTACTGCCAAAATAATTTGGAAGAAGCTAACCCTAAAGTAATTATCAGACCAAGGAGAACAAGCTGATCATGGCTATTCAGAAGTTTGACATGATAAAATTGAAGGCTGGAGAGACTATAGCCATGCGAAATTAATTCCAATGATCTCACCAAACCTGAGCTACATGATTTATTTGCAGATTTGAAACCCTATGAGTTCATGTTAGGGATCCGGACAAAACAAGATATGTCTACCTCTCAACCAACCAAATATCTAGTGGCCACAATTCCTCTACTAACCATCAACAAAGAACCTTCCTGCAAGAAATCTGCTGATCAGATAAGCAATGAGACCATGTCTTTATTTGTTAAAAAAATTGGAAAATTTATGAGAAAAAATAAATCTAAGTTTAATTCTCGTCACAAAAAAGATAAATTTGATAATAATCAAGCTTATTTCAACTTTGAGAAAAATGGACATTTTATTGAAGACTGCAACATGCCCAAGAATGAGTATAAGAAGCCATATTAAAATAGGAGGTTCAGGGATGATAAGATATCATTCAAGAAGAAGAGAGATCATAAAGTGTTTGTTGCTGAGGATAAAAAGAAAATGGGTGGATTAAAGCTCAAACACTTCATGTTCAGAAAGTTCATCGAATATTTTTTGTTTATTGTTTTTCATTCTTTGTTTATTGTGTCTCAAGATTTACTAAGAATCTTAGTCTATCGTTTTATTCTGTCATGAATCTTGCGATTCCAGAATATCCCCGAGTTGTTCTCCATATTTATTGTCGCGCAAGTTTCATCGTTTCTTGTCGTGCAAGCGTTGTAAAAAAATAGATCAAAAAGAGGGATCAAATTATTACAAAAAAAGAGTATCGATAAAAAAAAGATCGAATTATCAAAAAAAAAGAGAAATATAATGTTCAAAATTTTAGTGCTTATATTTTAGCCTTGAAATTATAAAAGCAGAGTGAGCGATTTTTCTTTGGAGTGATTGTGAGAGTTCGGTGAGGAATATTTTTATATTTCTACTAACATTTCTTGCAGGTACAATGTCCGAAAGAAAAATTGAGAAGGAAGTAGGAGATGACTCGAACCAAGGACTTTTCAAGGTTCAAATGGAGGCGTTGTTTGGTCACATCACAAGGATGATGAGGGCCGAATTGGATTCATCACAGAAGAAGATGGGTAGAATGGAGGTTAGTACTGGTGGGGATAAATCTAAGTCTTGGGGAAGAGGAGAAGACGATTATGAATATGATTTAAGAGGCGATTATGAGAGTCAGAATGAGAATTGGGGAACAAACAAACGTGACAAAGAATTTAGGAAAAGTAAAAGAGAGGTGGTACGTGGGAGGTATAACGATGGGGGTAGAAACTTTATATGCTAATATTGACAAGTGTGATTTTTTAACTAATAACACTTAGAGCTGAAAATTTATATCTAATATCAAGAAGTGTGATTTTTTCTTACAAGCAAACTTGTTTTCTTTGTTTTTTTTTTTTTTGTGAGTTCATAAGGTATATAAGTGGACGAGGATAAGATAAGTGCTATTCGAAAGTGGCCAACGTCTACTACTATTGGTGAAGTTAGAAGCTTCATGGTCTTGCAAGCTTATACAAGAGGTTTTTAAAAGATTTTAGCAAATTCGCAACACCGATGATCGCGGTTATCAAGAAGAACATCTCATTTCATTGGAGCAGGACCAAGAGAAGTCTTTTAATGATAGCAAGCATAAATTAATTAGTGTTCATTTACTTGTTTTGCCTAACTTTGCTAGTTCTTTTGAAATTGAATGTGATACATCAGGTGCAGGTATTGGAGGGGTCTTGATGCAAGTAGAACGGCCGTTGCATACTTTAGTGAGAAGTTGAATGGAGTGACGTTGAACTACCCAACCTATGACAAAGACTTGTTTTCTTTGGTAAAGAATCTTGAGACGTGACAACACTATTTAAGGTCTAAATAATTTGTGATTCATACGGATCATGATTCTTTAAAGAACATTAAGGGGTAGAAAAAGCTAAACAAGAGGCATTCCAAGTTGGTGTCTTTCATTGAAACATTCTCTTGCGTATTCAATTACAAACAAAGTAAGGAAAATATAGTGGCCGATGCAATATCACGGAAGTACGTACTATTTTCTACATCGGATTCAAAAATATTGGGATTTGATCATGTTAAGGAATTATATATGGTGGATGAAGAATTTAAGGAGAATTTTTAAACATGTATCATGGTCGACATGAGTAATTTTATTTGCATAATGGTTTCTTGTTTAGAGAGGATAAGTTCATTCCTAGATGTTCAATTCATGAATTACTTGTTATGGAAGTACATGGGGGAGACTTAATGGGACATTTGGTGTAGCTAAAACATTGAATACATTGCATGAACATTTTTTGTTGGACGCATATAAAGCGTGATGTTGAGCGTGTTTGTGAGAAGTACATAACGTGTAGACAAGCTAAATCTAGAACACAACCACATGAATTATATACTCCACTTCTCGTTCCTAATGAACAGGTTGAAATTTTTATGGATTTTGTTTTAGGGTTTCTTATGACTAAGAAGGGAGAGACTCTATATTTTTTGTTGCTTTTAGGTTTTCAAAGATGGCACACTTCATTGCTTGTCATAAAACTGACAATACGTCTAACATTGTAGACTGGTTCTTTAGAGAATTCTTTAGGTTGCATGGTATGCTTTGGACGATTGTCTCTGATTGTGATGCTAAGTACTACTTGAGTTACTTATGAAACACTTTATAGGCTAACTTGAAAGTAAATTACTATTTTCTACTTCTTCTCATCCTCAAACGGATGCTCAAACTGAGGTTGTTAATTGAACTTTATAAACTTTGTTACATATCATAATAAAAAATAATTTGGGAAGAATGTTTGTCTTTTGTCGAGTTTACTTATGATCTTGGTGTGCATTATATTATGAATTTTTCTCCGTTCGAAATTGTTTATGGTTTTAACCCGCCCCCGATAACTCCTATGAACTATTTATATTTACCTATAAGTGAAATATTAAACATGAATGGTAAGAAAAAGACGGAGTTTTTCGAAGTTTGCACTAGAGAATAAAGGTAAACATTGATAATAAGAACTTTCAATACACTAAACAAGCCAATAAGGCGAAAAATAATGTGAGTTTCGAACCGGAAGACTGGGTGTGTTTACGTTTAAGAAAAGAGAGATTTCCGGAAAAGTGGCATTCAAAACTACTACTAAGGGGTGATGGTCCATTCCAAGTGATTGAGAAGATCAACGACAATGCATACCTACTGGACTTACCACATGAGTATAATGTAAGTTTCACTTTTACTATTAGTGATCTTACATTGTTTGATGTATGAGATGATCAATATTTGAGGACAAATCATTTTCAAGAGAGGAAAGATGATGCGATCATGGATGATCAAGCTCTTAAGAAAACATGGAATCCACTAGTCGCCAGAAGAATCAATAACGAGAGGGCGAAGTAAGAAGTTTGAAGAAACTTTTCAAGAACTCATGGTGAACTACCAAGAAGGTCATACAAGCATGTCGTCAAGGTTAGAAGGATTCGGGGAGTACATATAACGTAAACTGCAGTGCTAATAACATCACCCTATGTACGTTTGAACATGTTTCTACAATAGATATAATATATATTGTTTTAGATTTTGTTAGTTCATCTAACTTTCAATAAAAACAAACGATTATAATAATTTATTTTAATAATTATTTAATAGTGAAAAAATATTTAAGAGTGATGGAAATAAAATTTATAAAAATAATTATATAGAAGTTTTTACAAGTAAGGTAAGCTACAAGTTCAAACATCGTTGATACATTACATACCTTTTTTCCATCGAGTGTTAATATGTAATGGATCAACTCAAATTTTTTTTAAATTTTACAACACTCAACAACTAAAATCCGGTTGTTTTTCTAACACAGACGATTATTGCTCCGAACAAATTATAAAAAAAAACAAAAAACAAAATAATTATTTCCTGTCGCAAGTATGCGATTCTCAGTTATTATAATTTACTTTTCTTTTTTTAATAAAAAATATTTTTTTAAAAAAAATCTTCAATTGTAAAATAAAGAGAAGAGATGCAAAAAGTATTTTGAATACTGAAACAATTTTAATTTAATGCATCCAAACAGCGTGCATGTGCTTCTGATCAAGTCCCAGCCGTTTAGGCAAACTCTGAAATCGCTTTCGGATTGGGCAAAATAGTATCCGTGGCAATTTGTATTCGAAAATGGCCCCTCATTTTTTATTTTCAATCTCACAGAATTTTGTCCTTCTTAATGAACAAGACAAACGTGGCCTTAAGATTTTAATATCTTTGACAACGTGGGTACTATTATTGTTTGGTCGATTTCATCCAAGAATTCACAAGAAACAACAACCATTTAATACATTATGTTCAGTTCAGTTTAGTTCGGTTCGGTTTGTGGGATAAGACGATGAAATGAAATCGATATGTTGTATAGTGTTAAAGTTTCTTGATAGATATAAGAAGTTTATGTGGTTTTATTAATTATTATATGATGTTCGGTACGTGTGTGCTGATCGACGTTGGTCGAACAATCTATATTTATCTTATTGACTGCACTATACATTATCTGAGACGATGAAGAATACTTTTTTTAAAAATTAAATATTAAGCTAGGAAAAAATTCAATGATATTGTTGAGAATGAGAGTGATAGAAATTGAAAAAAATTCTAATGGTAAATGTATGATGCTGATTGATATTTAAAGTAGGATATAATTGGTGAATACAGTACTTTCTGTCAATTGAACAAATAAGTAAGAGTATGTCTAGAATTTTTCTGACCAAACTCGTCTGATATTAAATTAGAAACTGTTGCTGGAAGGAAAAATATGGAATTAGAATATGTTAGTTGTCCACATCGGTTAGATAAAATCTCTGAGAGTTGTTTGTATCTATAGACTTGGACAATCCTCCTATCTTGAACTAGCTTTTGGGGTTGAGTTAGGTCCAAGTTTCAATCTTAACATGGTATCAGAGCTCAGGTTCCACCGATATGTGTTGGATTGCTCATTGTTGGGACACCCGTTTTGTCCATAATTTAGTCATTTGTAAACTTCACGCTCCACATTTTCATTTCTGGACGTGAGGGGGTGTGTTAGTTATCCCACATTAGTCAGATAAAATCCCTGAGAGTTGCATATATGGACTTGGACAATCTTCTCCTCTTGAGCTAGTTTTTTGGGTTGAGTTAGGTCCATGTTCCAATCTAAACATTAATCATGAGAAGTTTTCGGCAATTTTGAGATTTCATTTCTGGATGTAATAACATTTGCTCTTATTTTGTGTTTTCTTATATGCCCAATCTCAAAAGATTTACTAGGAACTTTGCATAAATTACAAGATGAAATTTGTCAAACAAAGGCATACATACCTTTATCAATCAGAAATCTGTGTGGCAACCACAGTTTTGTGATTCTTGAAATGTGTTTTTTACATGATTAGGTCCTCAAGTGATTACTATTGAAATGTCAAGAAGATTTGGCTAAACCGAGTGCGAGTTCACGTCGTTAAGTTAAAACTTGTATCTCGTATGCTTTTCTTTCTCAAAATAGATCTTTCAATTTCTTGCAATTTTAGTCATTTTTTATTATAAATGTTGATATGGCGATGCACTTATCAGCGTCATGTGGTCATGTCGAAGATAGCGCGGATCAATAATAAAATTTGACAACATAAATGATTTAAATCGCATATACAAAATCAACATTTCAATTTCCATATATAATATTGTAGTATGAATAAAATTTTATACTCTTATCATTGGCATTTAATGGTATTTTTTTTAACCTTATCTCTATATTTACAATATTCTCACCCATGTGCTTTGAATTATTGCTTCTGTGTTTTTTTTATTATAGAAATTAAATAAGTGATATGTTAGCGTGTCTTTCATGACTCGTTTTTTCCCTTTGAGAATATGAAATATAATTATTATTTAACAATATTTATTTAATTCACAATGTAATAACGATTACAAACTATTGTGATAATAACCATAAAATGAATAGGTCTTTTGTGAGACATTTCTCACAAATCTTTATCTGTAAGATGAGTCAACCCTACCCATATTCACAATAAAAAATAATACTCTTAGCATAAAAATTATTATTTTTTCATGGATGACCCAAATAAGAGATCCGTCTCACAAAATACGACCCGTGATACCGTCTCACACAAGTTTTTGACCAATAAAATATTGTAAACCGAGCTCAATGTAATTCACGATACTCGGTTCGAATTTTTCAAGAACGAGCTATTATAACTTTATTTATTTTTGTTTTGGTTAGGTCCAAAAAAATTAAGTTTTAAAAATGTTATATCCACCCTACCGACTATTGAGCCAATCCACGCACATACTTTTCCTAAAATATATTATATATATCTTTCTTCCTTTTTTCAAGAATTTCAATTCCTATATTTAATTGTCAGTAAAATGTAATCATTTATATATA